>NW_006408542.1:2881949-2882969 GCF_000296735.1 Chrysochloris asiatica | reverse complement strand
TACAGATTCCTCATGAGCACAATTAGGTGTTCTGGAATACTCATACTTCGCAATGTTGTCCATAGCTTGCCATGATCCACACAATCGAAAGCCTCTGTGTAGTCAATAAAGCACAGGTTAACATCTTTCTGGTAGTCTCTGCTTTCAGGTCTTCCTTGCAGACATATGGGTATTATCCTATCACTGACAACATTGTACTGCAGGGTAAATCTTGAAATGTTCTTTTTAATTGTGAATGTTACATCAATCCTCTTTAATTTGTAATTTTGGGCACATTAGGCAATATGATTGTTCAGTTCAAAAAGGCCAATATTGTCACATGTCTTTCAGTTTGTCATACATCACGTCTGTGGTTTGCGTGTTGCTGTGATGCTGGAAACTATGCTAGCAGTGTTTTAAATATGAGCAAGGTTATTCATGGTGAAAATATTTTGGTGCAGTTTCCAAATTAAGACAGATTAGGAAGAAGAAAGAAGTGGTCCACTTTTGAAAAATTGTGTTTGCATTGTTTTTGCTGTTGTTGTTTGTATGAGTTAGTGTGACTCTTATGGACCCTGTGTACAACAGAATGAAACACCGCATGGTCTTTCACCATCCTCACATTTGTTGTTATTTTAAGCCCATCGTTGCCGCCACTTTCTTAATCCATCTCGTTGGGCTCGTCCTCTTTTTTCTAACCCTCCACCTTACCAAGCATGATATCTTTCTCCAGGGACTGGTCTTTCCTGACATGTCCAATGTATGAGAAATGAAATTTCACCATTCTCTCTTCTAAGGACTATTCTAATTGTACTTCTTCCAAGACAAACAGCTTAGTTGTTTCTTCTGGCAGTCCATGGTGCTTTCAATATTCTTCTCCAACACTATTACTCAAATGCATTGATTCATCTAAGGTTTTCCTTATTCATTGTCCAATTTTCACATGCATATGAGACAGCTGAAAAGACCATGGTTTGGGTCAGGCACACCTTAGTCCTCAAAGTGACATATGTGCTCTTTAGCACTTTAAAGAGATCTTTT
>NW_006408542.1:2877055-2881674 GCF_000296735.1 Chrysochloris asiatica | reverse complement strand
CTTTGGGGATTTTCATATGCTGGTGTGGGATGATTCAAAATAAGAAGAAATAATTGCAAACATCCAGTAATAATTGGGACGTGGAATATATGAAGTGTGGCTCTAGAAAAATTGAAAATCATCAAAGATGAAATGAAACTACAATATTGTTGTTGTTGCATGCTGTGGAGTCAGTTCCAGCTCATAATCACCCTGTATAAGGTTTCCAAGGAGCAGCTGGTGAGCTTAAACCACCAACCTTGCAGTTCAAACTGACTTTGTAATCTAGTGCATTAACCCACAGTGCCACACTAGGCATTTATTAAGCACACATATATCCCTGGGAGGCACAAACCATTTGCACTCAACCACCGATCTCAAGATTGGACTCCTGGTATTGTACTGCAGGATAAACAATGGACTGTGAACCACAAGGTTGGAGGTTGAAACCCACCAACTGCTCCTTGGAAAACCTGTATTATGAGTCAGAGTTGACTCAACAGCACTTAACAACTGATTTCAAGACTGGCTGTTTGAAAACACCCAGTCACACCAAGAAAGAAAGACAGTCTGCTTCCATAAAGATAACAGCCTGTAGATCAGTTTTACTTTGGCACATATTTGTTGTTGTTAAGTGCCGTCGAGTTGGTTCCGACCCATAGCGACCCTGTCTAGGGTCACCATAAGTTGGAAAGGACTTGTAGGCAATGGTTTCTGTTTTGTTTTGCTCTTTAACATCTATACTTTGCAGATGTGAATTTATTTCATCTTCACAGCAGTCATGTCAGAGGTGAGCAAACTGAGGCATCGAGAGAATGACTGGTGGGACCACACATGTAGGAAAATGGAAACAGAATTTTAAATCAAGTAGCCTGTTTCCTGACTGTGTGTCTCTGCTACAGTTCCTGTGTGGACCAGGACAGATAAAGTATGTGAGCAGGCTTTTGTCACATGGTAAAGGAGGGTTTACATTTAAGGTCTGTTTATTGCTTGAAAAGGTGGGATAAAGGACATATCTGGAGTATTTGGGTCTGTAGTATTTGCTGATGTGCAATTACATAGTTTTCATAAAATTTTGATTACATATAAAAATGAGTATTGAAAAACCTTCTGTCCTACCCCTCACTATCTCAAACAAGTTGAGAAGAGAAGCCTTGTTACCTGAGAAAAACTCAGTAAATATTTGCCTTGAATGGGTTTAATTTTCCTATTTTCAAGTGAAATTTTTAATGTAGACCTAAGAGAGATTTTTTTCCAGAAAATGGTGGTTTATGTGGCCTAGTTTCTCTAGATATTTGTTCTTTCCTCCCTACTCTTAGGCTGAAGAAGTGTAATTGAATTTGCTAGTCAGAAATATGTTTTGCTTTTGCATGTTTTGTGATATATTAGCATATAAAAGGTTAATTAGCATAAAAGATTAATTACAAGGCACTTGAACTAAATGAATGCTAATTATGATGAAAGCTGAACATAAGCACTTCATTAGCAGAATAGCACAAATGAAAACAGCGTGGTGACTCAGTACAAAGTTGCCAGCCGAGTGACAGGTGAATGAAGGCAGCAGTACCCCACATTGTGCGGAGTCGGCACAGTGGCTGAGTCACCAATCAACAGCAGAAGTCAAGTCCAGCAAGGGCCCACTGAACACCAGAATTCCTGTTTTTGCAAAATTTGTGTTCAGTTTGTAACAGGACTAACTTGGTGGGTGTTAAGCTATTTATTCACTTCTTTGCTTTCTGACAGCTTCCTTTCACCCTTCTTTGATGGTCAATTTTATGTGTTAACCTTGCCAACATCCCCATAATTGCATGAGTCAATTCCTTAAAACAAATTCTCTCTCTACCTACTACCCAAGACTGCTAATCGCATCTCTGCCCTACAAGAGAGGACCTTGACTTCAACTGATTAAGAATACTCACTCAGGAGAGGCAGAGTTAAAGAGCACAGCCTTTGGTAAGGACTGCATCTCAATGTAAAGAAAACAAAAATCCTCACCACTGGACCAATAAACAACATTCTTATAAACAGAGAAAAGATTGAAGTTGTAAAGGACTTCATTCTTCTTGAATCAACTGTCAACACTCATGGAAGCAGCAGTCAAGAAATCTAACGACATACTGCATTAGGCAAATCTGCCACACAAGACCTTTTTAAAGTATTGAAGAGCAAAGATGTCAGCTTGAGGCCTAAGGTGCGCCTGACCCAAGCCATGGTATTTTCAATAACCTCATATGCATGTGAAAGCTGGACAGTAGTGAATAAGGAAGACCATAGAAGAATTGATGCTTTTGAGTTATGGTGTTGGAGGAGAAGAATATTGATAGTGCCATGGGCTGCCAAAAGATCCAAAAGAGCTGTGTTGGAAGAAGTGCAGCCAGAGTGTTCCTTGGAGGCCAGGATGGACAAACTTAATCTCTCATACTTTGGACATATTGTCAGGAGGGACCAGTTGCTGCAGAAGGATATCATGTTTGGTAAGGTGGAAGGTCAGAGAAAAAGAGGAAGACCGCCAATGAGATGGATCGGCCAAGCTGCAGCATCGATGGACTCAAGCATGGCAACAGTAATGAGGTTGGCTCAGGATTGGGCAGTGTTTCTTTCTGCTGTGTGTAAGGTCACCATGAGTTGGCACCGTCTCAATGGCACCGATTCAACAACAACAACAAAGGTTCACTATTGAAAAGAGCCTTATAAGAAGAGATAGGCTTAATGCAACACTTAACTCCCATCTCCCCAAACAAAGGCTTTGCTGGGGTTTAAAAAAGTTTTGGGTGGGGAAAATGCATCATGTTTATTCATAAGGATAAGCAGGGATTTTCAGAAAGTGCCCATTTAGGATACTAATTGGGTATGTACACAGCATTTCTTCAAGATGGGTTCCACCGCCAAAGACCTCTGGTAGAAACAGACAAATCTTATTTTGGGTTGTCGCACATGCACAACTCTAGTTCAGCCCCTCCCAGGAATTGGCATTATCCTTTACCCTTAAGGAAAGGTCATCCTTCAAGATGGGTAAAACCAGTTACCCTGTACAAGGAAGTAAAATACAGAAATCTTGTGGTGGTCTGTTTAGAGTAAACAGACTGTGATGAATACTTTCACCTTCCAAGAGGCCCCCTGAGGCTCTCTGTTTCTGGGAGACTTGGAAAGGTCAAGTAGCAGATGCTAGGGGTTGGGTAAATATGAGCATCATAGCTACTCAGGGGGCTTTTCCAGGAGACCATGGGGCTACAGTTCTTAGAAATTATCCACTGCTGAGAATCCACTCAATGAAAATTCACTGAGCACATACTGTATATGTCCCCCGCTCTGGGGATACAGTAGAGAACCAAAGAAACCCCCTCCTTGAGACAAAGTCTTTACTTTCCTAATAACTCTTTCATAGATACCCCTTGTCTCCCTGCCTTATACCTTTTTATCTCTATCTATCTATCTATCTATCTATCTATCTATCTATCTATCTATCTATCTATCTGTCTGTCTATGGAGTGCTAGTGTGGCACTGTAGGATAAGCACTTGACAACAAGGTTGCTTTGAACTGCAAGGTTGGTGGTTCAAGCTTACCAATTGTATCTAGGAAACCCACTACAGGGTCACTATGAGTCAGAACTGACTTGATGAAACTGAAAAACAACAGCTATCTATCTATCTACGTATCTATCACTTGTCTGGCTTGTTCTGCTTCTTTAGAGAACCCTAAGACAGCACATTTTCACCCGTCTGCTCCTAAAACACTGATTCTATTTAGTGGTCTAGCCTCAGCCCTCATCTTATCCCATATGCTTTCCTTAGTTTGAAAGCATTCACTTCCATTGTTTTAACTACAAAATATATGCTGAATTGTCTTTGTCTCTGAGTTAACCTTCTCTCATAAGCTCCATGACCGTATATATGGGGCTTTTTTTCATTACCATCCCAATACTTCACAGACTCCTTGAGGAAGAATGTCCAGAATGCACTTCCTTCTGAACTTCCTGTTCTGATTGGTGGCAACATTATGGTCCCAACTCTGCAAGTCAGAATCAGAGAACTGCTACTGCTCTTGTTTAGGTCTCATCATTTCTTTTCTTTTTTGTAATTAAAAACATTGAGATCTATTTCACATACCATGCAATTGATTCTTTCAAAGTATAGAATTTACTGGCTTCCTGGTATGATGCTGTAGGATCAGCACTGAACTGTGAACCACAAGGTTGGCAGTTCAAACCCACCAGCTGCTCCTCAGAACCTATACAGGGTTGATACAAGTCAGAACTGACTCGAGAGCACTTAAGAACAACAACAACATAGTCACAGAGTTGTGTGTCCATCACAACAGTTATTTTTAGCACAGTTTCATCATCCTAAAAAGAAACCTACATTCTTCAGCCATCACTTCTTATCACCCCTGTTCCTCCAGCCCTCTTGTACTTGTTAAGTGCCATCAAGTTAGTTCTGACTCAAAGTGATCCTGTATAGGATTTCTTAGGGTTGGTCCTAGAAACCACCAATTTACTTTCTGTCTTTATAGATTTGCCTGACCTGGGCATTTGATATTAATGGGATCTTACCATATGTGGCCTTTTGTGACTAACTTCAAAAATGAAATGGAACACATAAACATCGATATCTTATTAGTGAGCTGAAATGGACTGGTATT
>NW_006408542.1:2816696-2874811 GCF_000296735.1 Chrysochloris asiatica | reverse complement strand
ATGTGAAAGCTGGACAGTGAATAAAGACCATAGAAGAATGATGCTTTAGAGTTATGGTGTTGGAGGAGAATATTGAAAGTGCCATGGGCTGCCAAAAGAGCCAACAGATCTGTGTTGGAAGAAGTGCAGCCAGAGTGCTCCTTGGAGGCCACGATGGCCAAATTTCGTCTCTCATACTTTGGACATATTATCAGAAGGAACTAGTCTCTGGAGAAGGATATCATGTTTGGTAAGGTGGAGGGTCAAAGAAAAAGAGGAAGACCCCCCAATGAGATGGATTGGCAAAGTGGCAGCATCGATGGGCTCAAACGTGGCAATAATAGTGAGGTTGGCCCAGGATTGGGCATTGTTTCATTCTGCTGTGCATAGGGTTGCTATCAGTCATTGCAGACATGATGGCACCAAACAACAACAACCATATGTGGCCTTTTGTAACTAACTTCTTTTCATCCTGATTTTAAGGTTTATCCATTTTATAGCATGTATGAGCATACTAATGTATGGCTGATCAGAATTCCATTGTTATCCCCATTTCTTGTTCATACAATTGTATAAACTCCTAACTGGTCCCTTGGTTTCCAGTCATTTCTATATGCAGTTTCCAGGGGAATCTGTAGGCACAAGTCTGATTATGTCCTGCTTAGAATTGTCTGGTGGCTCTTATAGGCTAAGGCCCAACCTTAGGACACCTCCACTGACCTTTCTGATCTATTTTCCTACCACTCTCTACCTATACCCTTGGAGTAACCAGAGGAGAGGAAATACCTGCTTTGTCTGTTCTGTGTGGGGAACACTTTCCTGTCTTTGCAGGTATAGGTCCTCTGCCAGGAATGCCCATGCTCACAGACCCTGCTCACAATATGTTTGTTCATCCTTCTCTACTTAATGATCATCTTTGTGTTTCCTTAATTCTTTTATTCTTGGGTTAATGTGCTGACTGCAAAGTCAATTTGAACTGCAAGGTCGGCGGTACAAGCTCACTAGCTGCTCCTCAGAAATCCTATACAAGGTCGTTATGGGTCATAACCAACTTCATGACACTTAACAACAATAATCCCTTTGTTCTATTAGGGTATGTTTCACTTTCCTCTATGATTAGTGGATCTGTGAAAAGGAGCTAACTTTTGCTCCTCTCTTTATTCCTACTCAGCTACTGAGGGCCTCGTACTGAGCCAGGAATATAGGCAACACTTGGTAAATGTTTGTTAAATAATTAGATGGTTGGACATTGAAGCAAGAATATTTTTAAATGTTTCTATTGCAACTGACAAAATAATAAACTTTTGGAAGAGTTTTATCTGAGCACATGCGTAATAACTGGAATTACTAAATATCAGATTGCTCTAGGAATAAAAGAAGCAGAGCTTCCATTAAAAAGAATAGGTATTTTATTGCTGTGGTATAGCCTAATTTATTTACCAAGAATTCACTAGAAATTGCTGACCACTCTATTTCACTTTGACACTAATAGCCCAAGGATCTCAGTAAATAACTGGTTCATAGAAAGAATCTGTGTTTTCATTTCAATGTGCAAAGTGCCTTTCACACATACTGAATGAATTTTGATCATGTCCTTCTTAAAATAATCGATAGATGTAGGTATCAAAGGCTCTATTACCAAACAATATATTTAAAAAACCGAAATAGAAGTCCTTCTTCTTATGAAATAGGTGACTGGCTCTCACTGAATTGATCTATACATCTTTTCTGATACTGAAGTTAATTCCATGGTTTGTGTTTGATATTTCTGAAGATTTAAAGAGCTTAGTCTTGTGGCTTCTTGCTCTCAATAAGTCATAGCAATAGTATGAGTGTATCCTTTTAGAATTCTGAATTCACCCAGAACTAGATAATGGGATTGCAAAATTTGATCGATTTGGCAAACAGGTTCACAAGACATGATATTCAAAAGCAGACCATAGCTGAATGGTGGCTTGAAAGGACCAAGTAGTTAACAACCTAAGAGATTGTAACAATTGTCCCTAGAAAAGTGAAGCACATCAGAAGCCTAAGTGAAGTCTTAAGTGAACATTGAGAGTTACTGAGAATCAAGATAGGCAACTTATCCAAAACTTTTTATCTCCTTTCCTCTACACCTTTCTTAGTCTCTTGCTGAAAGATTACTTGAATTAGGTAGCTGAACTCTTAGGATTCAAGTTCTGGTTAGTAAAGTACTATATACATTTCCTTCAAAGTCATTTATTTCTTAGGCTGTTCTCAGTCCTCAGCAATTCTAAAGCTGAAGGCTCCTAGGTAGCAAGGATAATGGATTTCTGTGAAGAACCTTGTTTTCAGTGTTCTGGAGACTGATATTCCATTGGACTAACTGATTTCAAGCCTCTTCACTTCTTATCCCTTTTCTGTCTTTCACAACTGGAAAGCCCAATAGCTGCTCCTTAGACTGCCAATCATGAACTTTCAAGATACTAGACGCTGCTCCCCAAAATTGGATGTAGAATATTGTCTTTGTGGACTATGTTATGCCAGTTGACCATGGTTTCCCCTGAGGCTATAATCCTGAGTCCCCCAGGCCTAGCAACTTGCCTTAAGATATTTGATATTATCTAGGATGTTTTCATCATTTTGCCCGCTGTATGCTCTGCCACATTAATAGTTGTGTTTGAAGGAAAGGTAAATACTCATGTACAAATATCCTCTTTCAAATTCTTATATTTGTGAGATAACAGGTATCTTTAGTAGATAGATAGATAGATAGATAGATAGATAGATAGATAGATAGATAGATAGATAGATAGATAGATAGTTCCCACTATTCCTCTGTTACCTATTCAGCCTATGTCTCAGTCCATGTATCTACAAAGACAACACTCTTGTTTCAATGTGTGTATGTATCACTGTTTACCTCTATCCCATTTAGCCCTTGCATATCTCCCTATGTCTTCACCTATTTTCATTTTTCTGCCATCCTCCCTCTTCTTGTATATTGTTCTTCCCCTTTTTGTATATTGCCCTCCCAGTCACCCCAGTTAGCATGTATCTCTACCTTCTAGCCAGTTAATTATTCTCCCTGACCTCACAACCCTCGTAGCCAGCAAAGAATGTTTCCTTTAGTATGAAAACCTTTTTAAATTTTTATAAAATGGTCTCATACAATACTTGTCATTTTGTGATTGATTGATTTCACTCAGCATAATGTCCTCCAGGTTCATCCACATTGTTGTTGATGTTAGGTGCCCCTGCGTCAGTACGAACTCATAGCGACACTATGCACAGCAGAACAAAACACTGCCTGGTCCTCTGCCAACCTCACAATTGTTGCTACATCTGAGTCCATTGTTGCTGCCACTGTGCCAATCCATCTCATTGGGGGTCTTCCTTTTCTTCTCCGACCCTCCACTTCACCAAACATGATATCCTTCTCTAGTCATTGGTCACTCCTGATAATATGTCCAAAGTATGACAGATGAAGTCTGGTATTCTGGCTTCCAAGGAGCATTCTTGGTTGTACTTCTTCCAACACAGATCTGTTTGTTCTTTTGGCAGTCTGTGGTAGTTTCAATATTCTCCTCCAACACCATAGCTCAAATGCATCAATTCTTCTGTGGTCTTCCTTATTCACTGTCCAACTTATGTCCTGCATATAAGGTCACTGAAAATACCATGGCTTGGGTCAAGTGCACCTTAGTTCTCAAACTGACATCTTTGCTCTTCAACACTTTATAAGGTCTTAGACAGCAGATTTGCCTAATGCAATATGCCGTTTAATTTCTTGACTGCTGCTTCCATGAGTGTTGATGCTTGATACAAGCAAAATGAAATCTTTGATAATTCCAATCTTTTCTCCATTTATCGTGATGTTCTTTAGTCATACAATGGTGAGGATTTTTTGTTGTCTTTACATTGAAGTGCAAACCATACTGAAGGCTGTGGTCTTTGATCTTCATCAGTAAATATTTTAAGTCCTCTTTGTTTTCAGTAAGCAAGGTTGTATCATCTGCATATCACAGGTTGTTAATGAGTCTTGCTCCAATCCTGAGGCCACATTTTCTTTATATAATACAGCTTCTCAGATTATATGCTCAGCATACAGTTTGAATAAGTATGGTGAAAGAATACAACCTTGTCTCACAGCTTTCCTAATTTTGAGCCATTTGGTGTTCCCTTGTTCTGTTCAAACAACTGTCTCTATGCCTTTTTGTACTCTAGTTGTTTAATGTGTTAACAATCTTTTCTTTCCAACTGGATTTTAAGAATATCAAGACCAAGACCTTGGATTAAAAACTTTCATTTTCGGGAATCCTGAAAACTACAGTCAGTGCTATGCTCTCAGCATAATGAAGTCTAATTCTTGTACTGAGTTAATATTGATAAAAACTATAAACTTTGGAAAAACTATTTTTGAAGATACTCGAAAGTGACTGAAAAATGATGGAAAATGACCTTTGAAAGAAAGCCACACTGTATGAGAACCAACATTAATCTGGTTTTAGTCCTAAAAACACTCACCAATCTGGGCAATACTTAGAGGGTAAAACTTGAACTGGAAGTGAAATATCCTATGGAACTGGGGAATCAGAGTTTGGAGTTTGGGGTGGCCAGAATAGATAGAAATTGATGAGGGAAATTCTATAAAAGAGAATGCAATGGTTTGAATTGTGTCCCCCCAGATATGTTGTGAATTCTAACTCTGTCTTGTGAATGTGGGTTCCTCCTGTGGCACTGTAGGATAAGCACTGGACTGCTAATCATAAGGTCAGCAGTTCAAACCCACCAGCTGCTTCTTGGAAACCTTGTACAGGATTGCTATGAGTCAGAACCAATTCCATGGCACTTAACAGCAACAACAATTTGTGGCTATAATCCCAATTCTTTGTTAGGTTAATGAGGCCACTTCAGTATAGGTGTGTCTTAAGCCAAAGAATGTTGTTGTTGTTGTTAAGTACCGTGGAATTGGTTCCTGCATAGTGATCCTGCATAGGGTTTCCGAGCCTGTAAATCTTTACGGGAGAAGAAAGTCTCGTCTTTCTCCCGTAGTTTCGAACTGCTGACCTTGAGTTTGGCAGCCCAACTCATAACCACTACACTACCAGAGCTCCTTAAGCCAATGGAACATATTTAGGTTCAAAAGCAAGCATACATAGCAAACATAGATACATATGGCAAACATAGATACCACACAGAGATTTTCAAAGACTGCCAAGAAGCTGAGACAGATAACGTGGACAGATGAAGCCTTTCCCTAGAGCTGGCATGCTGAATCTGGATTTCTGGACTTCTTAAAAGTGAGTAAATAAATTTCTGCTTGTTAAAGCTACTCACTTGTGGTATTTTTAAATGTAGCAGCAGTAAAAACCTAAGACAGACAGCCACAGAGGGGGAACCTGAAATGTACATGCAAACCCTCCTCAAATTCTTAGCAGATGTTGAATTGTGAATTCATGGGATGAGACTACAAGAAGTCCTAGGGGAAAACAGCAGCTGAAAGGCTAAAAGGGTTGAACAGAGATTTCTGCAGCTGCCCACCAATCACCAGTAATTATCAAAGCATTTTGATTGCATGTTTGATCAATTTCGGACAGAGGATGTTGGTAGAATTCTTCAATTCCATCATCACTGACTTCAATGATTGGTGTGTAAATGTGAATAATAGTTGTATTAACTCATCTTTCTTTTAGGTATATGAATATCATCCTGTCACATAGCATTGTACTTTAAGATAGTAGTGGTGGCAGTGATTGTGTGCCTGGAGTTGGTTTTGATTCATAGCAACTCTATAGGATTTTTGAGGCTGTAAATCTTTACAGGAGCAGAAATCCTCATCTTTCTCCCACAGATCAGATGGTAGTTTTGAACATACAATCAAGATGTATTGATAATTACTGGCGATTCAAATGCAAAAGTTGGAAACAATGAGGAAAGAACAGTAGTTGGAAAATAGGCCCTGGTGATAGAAACGATGCTGGAGATCGCATGATAGAATTTTGCAAGACCAATGACTTATCCATTGAAAATACCTTTTTAAAACAACATAAAAGATGAGTATACACATGGACCTCACCAGATGAAATACACAGAAATCAAATTAACTACATTTTCAGAAAAAGTAGGTGGAAAATTCCAAAAGAAGGTCGAGGGCCGACTGTGGAATAGACCATCAATTGATTATATGAATGTTCAGGCTAAAGAAAATTAAAACAAGTTCATGAAGGTCAAAATATGGCCTTGAACATACCAGACTTGAATTTAAAGATCATCTCAAGAACAAATTTGATGCATTACACACTAATGACAGAAGATCAGAGGTTGAAGCCAGATTCAGATGAGGCTGTGGAATGAGAGATATCATTGCTGATGTCAGATGGATCTTGGCTGAAAGCAGAACATTCCAGAAAGATGTTTTCCTGTGCTTTATTGGCTATGCAAAGACTTTCAACTATGTGGATCATGACAAGCTATGGATAGCATTGCGAAGAATGGGTATTACAGAACACTTAACTTTGCTCATGTGAAACCTGTACATAGACCAAGAGGCAATCTTTCATACAGAACAAGGGGACACTGAATGGTTTAAAATCAGGAAAAGTGCATACTCCAAGGTTGTACTGATGAAGATCAAAGCCCACAACCTTCAGTATGGGTTGCCCCTCAATATAGAGAAAACAAAAATCTTCACAATTGGACCAACTAATACCATCATGATAAATGGAGAAAAGACTGAAGTTGTCAAAGCCTTCATTTTGCTTGTACCCACCATCAACATTCATGGAAGCAGCAGATTTGCACTAGTCAGATCTGCTGCACAAGACCTCTTAAAGTTCAAGAGCAAAGATGTCAGTTTGAGAACTAAAGTACACCTGACCCAAACCATGGTATTTTAAATAGCTTTATATGTGTGTGAAAGTTGGACAGTGAACAAGAAAGATCATAGAAGAACTGATGCTTTTGAGTTATGGTGTTGGAGAAGAATATTTAAAGTATCATGGACTGCCAAAAGAACAAACAAATCTGTGTTAGAAGTATAGTCAAAATGCTCTTTAGAAGCCAGGATGGCAAGACTTTGTCTCATACTTCAGGAAGAACTGGTCCCTGGAGAAGGACAACAAGCTTGTAAAGTGAAGAGTCAGAGAAAAAGAGGAAGACATCCCCCCCACCAATGAGATCGACTGGCACAATGACAGTAGCAGTGGGCTCAAGCGTAACAATGATTGTGAATATAGAGCAGGTCTGGGCAGTGTTTCATTCTGTTGTGCATAGGATTACTACAAGTCAGAACTGACTCCTTGGCACCTACAATGACAATATATCTGGGCTGAGTTCGGAGTGATATTGTCACGTATGTTAGTCTCATGTTGTTGTCTTCTGTTGTTGGTCCTCTGTCCAAAGAACTCTCTTTAGTATTTTTTGTAAGGCTGGCCAAGTTTTTTTAAATTATGTTAATTTTGAATTTTGCCATAATGTGTGATGGACAATTTTGCTGAGTATATGATTCTTGGTTGTCAATTTTTTTTCTTCCAGGGTTTTACATATTGTCATCACTTTGTCTTCATGTCTACATGGTTTCTACTCTCAGAGCTTAGTCTTATTAGCTCTCCTTTGTAGGTAACTTCATTTTTCCTGAGCTGCTGCCAGGATTCTTTTCTGGTCTGGTTTAAAAAAATACTTTTAAAAAAAATGATTTTCTAATTGTTCCTCTAGCAGGAAAATATTAACAGCTTTGTCTTCAAGCTCAGTAATCCTGCCTTCCCTAGATTCTATTCTACTTCTTTGCCCTTTCAATGTACTAGCTGTTTCTGAAGGCTTAGTATTAACCTCTGGCTTCCTAATTGCTGTTTTTGTATACTTTCCAATTTTTCATTTATTTTGTCAGAACATGCTTACAGTGTTTTCCTGAATTCTTATAAATTTATTTTTGTGTGTGTTCTCCTTGTTTTTGTTGATCTTTCTCTCAACCTGCTGAAAGTACCTAAATAGCATGCTTGTACATTCCTTATCAAGTAGTTCTGACCCAATCTCCGTTAAGTTTTCTGACTCGGTATTTTGGCGACTTGTTTGAGGCACTGTGTCTTCTTTCTTCGTGTAAGTTAAAATTGTCTGCTTTCTCCAAGATACTGTGGTGTCGTATTTATACATAATTGACGATTGTATATTGGTGAGTTCTCAGGTACTTACTACCTGTCTCCTGGTGTGTGTGTTAGAGACCAGAAGTGTGAATGCAGTCAGTTCTCTGTTCACTGTGTAGCATAATTTAGGGTGGGTTCACACACCTCCGGAAGCAGGGGCTCTATATCTGGCATTGGACCCCAGGCAGAGCTGGGGCTTTGCAGGAGGGTGTGTCACTGGCTAAGCCTCCAGCTTCCAGGAGGACAAGAGACCAAGAAAGGACTGTACTTCCTTGCCTCCAACTTCTGGCTGCAGCCTGTGCTGCAGGTCACTGTATTTGCAACCACTTGGAAAAGCTTAAGATGGCGATCCCACTCCATGCTAGCTAACAATCCACCTGTTTTTCTTTTCTCTTGCTGCTTCTGTTCAGCTTCCTCTTCCAGCTGGCATTCTGTCCACCTTCCCACCCTATCCGCTGATTCTCAGGGTTCCAGGAGCATAATCTATATCTGGTTCATTCAGTCTCTCATGTTTTGTTGCAGAGAGCTGGCTCAGTACAGCTGTGTACTCTGTCATCTTGCCCCAGAAACCTCAAGATATATCTTAAACTGTTCTTTGAATACGATGCCATTCTTCTTCAATTTGTTCCTGGCATAATAGGATTGATTAAAAATGACCACTACCAGTCCATCGCAATGTATTCCATCTCATTTTGACAACTTCCAATTTTTCTGGATGCATACTTTGTACATTCTATATTTCAATTATTAATGATATTTGCAGCTGCTTTTCCCATTATTCCCATTTATTATTCCCCATCAGCAAATGAAGATCCTGACAACTTTGCTCTATTTATGTTATTAAGGTTACTCTACTTTGAGGAGCTAACTCTTTCCCAGTCATATTTTGAGCACTTCCTACCTGAGGGGATCATCTTGCAGCATTGTGTCTGACAATATTTTGTTGCTATTCATAAGGTTTTCAGTGGCTAACCAATCAGAAGTGGTCTGCCTCTCCCTCTTCCTAGTCTGTCTTAGTTTGGAAGCTCTGTTGAAACCTGTCCACCATGAGTGACCTTGCTGGCATTTAAAAGACTGGTGGCATACATTCCAGCATCTCAGCAGCACACAAATCTCCACAGTATGACAAACTGACAGATGAGTGGTGGGGTAAACATTAAGGCACAGTAATATAAATTACTCAAATTAAAGTGCATGGAGAACAAACAGGGAAATAAATAAATAAACACAACTTCAGTGACCTATGGGATAGTATCAGGTGGTGCAGCATATATAAACACAGAATCTTGAAGGAGAGAAAAAAAAAATGAGGCAGAAAAAAACCCTGAAGGCATATCCACCCATATACTCAAACTTTTACTTAAAACAACACCAACAACAAAACAAAAAATCTTCAAACTACAGATTTAGGAGGCTAAGCAAATCCAAGTAAAATAAATATTAAGAAAACCACATTTAAGCACCAAGTGTCAAATGACTAAAAATCCAGCCAGAGGGAAACAAAAGACACATTATATCCAGGAAGACTGTGACAGTAATTATCGTTGACTTTTGATCAGAAATAATGGGGTACACAGAACAATGAGATGAAATCACTAAAGTGCTGAGAGGGGGAAAAAGTTAACCTAGAATCTAAATCTAAGAAAATATCAATCAAACATGAAGGTTATATAAAGACTCTTTCAGATACAGGGAAACCATGAAAAATTGTCATTTTTAGACAAAAAGGTTAAAGGAAGTTTTTCAGACTAAGGGAAAATGATACACAATGGAAATTTGAATCTTTGTGAAGGGACGAGAAACTGAAGGAGTAACAAATATGTGAAAAAATGTAAACTATGATTATCCTTTTTTGTCAAATTATCTAATAGTTAACTATTTGAAACAAAAGTAACAATAATACGTTCTGTGGTTTAACATTAAGTTTTCTTTGTAGATATTGCAACCTTAGCACAGAGAATGAGAGGCCGTATATGTGAAATTGCACTTATTACTCATTTATCGGCCATCTCCGTATCTGACATTTCACATTTTGGACAACTTGGAAGAAGTTCTGAGGTGGTGTCTCTGATGGTCAGGGCTCCACGCAGGGCTGTGGCTGGGCCTGTGGTGCCCTCTGTGGGTCACTCTGAATGATATGCTGGAGGCTCCAAAGATGACCAGGTCAAACTAAAGACTATAGCCAAGCTGTCTTGAAACACTGTCCCCCATTCATCTGTAACATCTGAGATTGGCCACAGAGGGTATAGACAAAAGTAGGATGACTGGAGATCGTGGGTGAGCAAAGGAGGGTCAGGTGAGAGTTCATATGTGCTGGGGAGGTTGGTGAGGGAAGGCAAAAAGGTGGAAAGAGGGAAGGGCTGCCTGGGGATGTGAAGCTATGATGGATGAAGGACAAAGGGGTCCCCACCCAGGGCAGGTGCCAGGAAGCAGAAGATGGTGGGCAATATGCAACCATCACTAACCTCATCTGAGGTGGGCTCCACAGTGGTGGGAAAGGCATGGAGGGGAAGGAGGACTGTCTATGCCACATAAATCCTGAGATGTGAGAGGTGGCCCAGTGGGCGATGAGCAACTGGTGGAGGAAAGAGACACCAGTGCCAAAGATGAGGTGCAGCCTCCCAACTCTCACATAGTAGCAATTTTGTATAAAAACCTGGTCTTTGGAAACTAACCACATTGGCAAGTGATAAGTGGATGTATACCTTATACTGTTATTTGAGAGGGCTTCAAAAAAATCTGTGGAAAAATGTAATTGAAAGATAAGGAATTTTTCCACGACCTTCTAGAAGCCCCTTGGTATATTCTAACATCATTAAAATTAATGCAAGTCAGCATGATGTCAATTCAAAGTTGTTGTTGTTGTTAAGTGCTGTCGAGTAAGTTCTGACTCATGGCAACCCCAGGCCAACACAACGAAAGACTGCCTGGTCCAGCATCATCCTCACAATTGTTAGGTTTGAGCCCATTGCTGCTGCAACTGTGTCAATTCATTTCCTTGGGAGTCTTCCTCTTTTTCAGTGACCAACCACTTTACTGAGCACAATGTCTTTCTTCAGGGACTGGTCTCTCTTGATAACATGTCTCGCCATTCTTGCTTCTAAGGAGCATTCTGGCTGCATTTCTTCCAAGAAAGCTTTGTTTGTTCTTCTGGCAGTCCATGGTACCTCAATATTCTTCGTCAAGACCATAATTCAAATGCATTGATTCTTCTCCAGTCTTCTTTATTCACTGTCCAGTTTTCACATGCATGAGAGTCTGTTGGAAAATACTGTAGCTAAGTCAGGTGCTCCTTAGTCCTCAAACTGACTTCGTTGCTCTTGAACACTTTAAAGAGGTCTTGTGCGGTCCATCTGCCTAACACAGTACATCGTTTGATTTCTTGTCTCCTGCTTCCATGAGTGCTGATAGTGTTTCCAAGCAAAATGAAGTCTTTGACAACTTCAATCTTTTCTCCATTTATTGTGATGTTTTTTATTTGACCAATTGTAAGGAATTTTATTTTCTTTACATTGAGGTACAATCCATAATGAAGGCTGTAGTCTTGGACCTTCATCAGTAAGTACTTGAAGTCCTGTTGCAAGTTGTTAATGACTCTTCCTCTAATCTTAATGTCATGTTCTTCTTAATATAATCCAATTTCTCAGATTATTTGCACACTATACAGATTGAATAAGTATAGTAAAAGATACAACTCTGGTGCACACCTTTCCTGATTTTAAGCCATTCAGTATTTCCTTGTTCTTTTTGAACAACTGCCTCTTGTTCTGTGCATAGGTTCTTCAGAAGCATAATTAAGTGTTCTGGAATACCTATTCTTGACTATAGTGTCTAAAGTTTGTCATGATCCACACAGTCAAAAGTCTTTGCATAGTAAATATTCTGGTATTTTCCCCTTTCTGCCAAGCTCCATTTAATGTCAACAATGATACCCCTCAATCTATATCCTCGTCTGAATCTGGCTTGAATTCCTAGCAGTTCCCTGTTGATGTACTATTGCAATAGTTTTGAATTGTCTTCAGCAGAATTTTACTTTCATGTGATATTAATGATATTGTTCAGTGGTTTCCACATTCCGTTAAGTCACCTCTCTTTGGAATGGGTACAAATAAGGATCTCTTGCAGTTGATTGGCCCGGTAGAAGTCTTCCGAATTTCTTGGCATAGCTGAGTGGGTGTCTCTAGTGCTGCATCAATTTATTGTAAGATTTCCATTTGCATTCCATCAATTGCCTTTGGTTTCATCCCCAGGGCTCAGCCCTGAGCTTCTTCTCTATTGTACTCTCTTCCTAGGTGATTCCATTGATTCTCAGGATTTACCAACACCTATTTACATGCCAAATGGAGCATCTGGATGGTGTAATGAACCCAGTCTGTTGCTAACAGAAAGATTAGCGGTTTGTCCACCCACATGTACCTTGGAAGAAAGGCCTGGTGATCTACTTCTGAAAAATGAGCCAAAGAAAACCTTATGGGAATAAAAACTTTAAAAAAAGCAAACCCCTATGGGGCATACTACCTCCAAGAAAGAAGAGCCAGCAGCGATAGCATATATTGGCTTCAGGTCCCTGTGCTGGGAACCTCTTAGATCCAAAGGATAATGGATGTAAAGACACAAGGCGATTTCCAAGGAATGCTGGGCCTACAGAAAGGAGATGAGGATCTTCCTTCTAAACTGTGATCCAACACAGAAAGAAGCCTCCCACTAGACCTCGTGCCATGAATTCAAAGTTCTAACATCCTGAGCTGTGAAAGAATAAATTTTTGTTGTTAAAACCAAAACAAACAAAAAGGCCTCTGGAGCACAGTTCTACTCTGCCATGCATGTGTGGGATCACCATGCGTTGGCGTCAGCTCCATGACAACTAGTTTTTATGCTGGTCATCTCTCCTCTGCTAGTGAGGGACTCTAGGTCAACCACAAGTTGTCTGACCAGTGTCAGGGTGGGTGGTAGGTTTGGAGTGTGGTCCCTTCCTTTCTGCCATATCAATGATATCCTGCCCGTTTAACAAATCAGGATCTGTTTTGAGATGTTCTTTTAGAAACCCATTTTAAAAAACAGAACAGAAACCTTTTATTTGAAAAGACTATCATTGTTATTTATCATTAAAGAAGATTTCCTATGATAAATTGTTTTATGATTTCAGCATTGGAAGGGCCATTTCCTACCACACATAGCCAAATGCATTACAGTTTGTTTTCATTTCAGCTTCCTGGCTCTAAATTTAAAAAGGAACGAAGTCAAACAGAGTGCAAATTCTATGTGTGTGGCCTGCCCTCCCTCGTCCTCTAATTTTGTAGTTGGAAACACCTTAAAAGGAAAAAAAAACGCAAAACCTCCCCTTTAGGTGAAGTGAATCAAAATGTAAACTTCTTTTTATGCTAGCCTGAACCAATGCATGCTTCTCATCATTATGTTTCGTGGGTAAGAGTGGACTTTTAAGAGAAAGTGGGGAAAAGAAATACAAAAATATCAAAGCACATGCATAAAAACATAAAAATAGAAGAGAACTATGTGAACAGTTAGCAGGGGGGAAAAAAGTAAACAAATCTATTTAGTTTCTCATGCCAGCTGAATTTTTAGTATCTCTAATAATAAGCTCAGAGTCCTGGTGTGACGCTGTAGGATAAAGCACTAGACCTTAAGGTTGGCAGTTCAAGCTCACCAGCTGCTCCTCAGAAAGGCTATACAGGGTCACTGTGAGCCAGAACAACTCAATGGCACTTAACAACAACAATAATAGGATGGCAAGAAGTTATTTGAAGTGAAATAAAATAATATGCTTTATCCATCAAGTTTTTCAGTCTCTGAAGAATTCAGTGGGCTGTTTTCTCTCAGCTTCTAACTTGGTCCTTCTGACTAGCGGAGATTCATGATTTATCACCTCAGTAGAGTTCCTAGTTATCGCTCTGCCTCCCTCAGGAACGTTTCCAGAGAAGCCAGGGGAGAAAAGCAATCAATCACTCAAAGCAGTCTTCTTTCCTTTTCTTCTTTCCCCTCTCTCTCTCTCTCAATCCTTTTCCTTCCCTTTTTCCCTAGGCCCTCCCTTCCTTCAAAAATATGCTTAAGTGAATAGCTAAAACTGGAAATTTCTGCAGAAGTATCCATACCTAGAAAGTACAGAGAACTTGAAGACAGATATAATCATCAGTCATCATAGGGTGTTAGAATGTTCAGGAAGCACTGTTAAGGTAATGTTGAGGGGTGGGGTGGCATGCGTTTCTTAATGATGTGCTGGACAGTCTCCAGTTTGTATATTTCCCCATTGTTTCGTATTTCACAGCCACAATCTGTGAGAAGTTACCTATAACCTTTATAAGTTCTACGCAAATACAATAAGTATATGATAAAGAATAAAAACCTCTTTCTCTCTGATTTCAAAGACTTTGCAATGAGGCCTGTAAAGAAGGTTGTTAAATAATAAAATCTAAGGGACACATGTAATAAATTCCTTCGTAGAGCAAATTGTGTAATGTGGCTTTATCAGAAAATAAAGTAACGATAAGATGTTATTGTTGTTGTTGTTATGTGTCATTGAGTTGGTTCCTACTCACAGCAACACTGCATAGGGTTTCCAAGAAACGACTGATGTGTTTGAACTGTCGACCTTGTGGTTCAAACCAACCTTGCAGTCCTACGCTTAGCCTACACTGCAACACCAGAAGTCCAATGATAAGATGGTGGTGGTGGTGGTGTGACGTGGAGTCGGTTCCGACTCATAGCGACCCTGCATAGGGTTAAGGCTGTAATTCTTTACAGGAACAGAAAACCTTATCTTTCTCCCATAGAACCACTGGTAGTTTCAAACTGCTGACCTTGAGGTTAGCAGCCCGACTCATTGGAGGATGGTAAATAAATGCTGAAATAAACAGTAGGAAAAATGATATGAAGGGAAAGGTTACGGTACATCTGACCCTTTATAAGTGATGCAAATTTAGGAGAATGAGTCAAAATATTATTATTATTGAGCCATTGAAAGGAATTTAGCTACATACAAGAATGGTAATTAATGGGAAGATAAAATTGGAGTTCAGATCTCTTTTCCTTTTTTAAATAACAGTTTCATTGAGATATAATTTGCATACCATAAAGTTCACATGTTTAAAGTTTAAAGTTGAATGGTATTTAGTATATTTATAGAATTGTGCAGCATCACCTTAATGTAACTTCAGAATATTTATATTAACCTCCAAAGAAACTCTAAACCAATTAGCAGACACTCCCATCCCTTCTCCTCACCCCAGATCTGTTGTTTGTTAGATGTTCTTGAGTCAGTTCCAACACTGACCTGTACCATTCTCACAATTGCTCGAGCCCATTGCTGCTGTCTTTGTGTCAATCCAACTTCTTGGGAGGGTCTTCATATTTTTTGCTGACTCTCCACTCTCCGGTGACTGGTCCCTCCTTATAACATGTCCTAAGTTATGAGAGACTAAGTCTGGCCATCTTGGGTTCTAAGGAGCATTCTGGTTGTACTTCTTCCAACACAGATTTGTTTGTTCTTTTGGCAGTCCATGGTACCTTTAATATTCTTATGCAACACCATACTCAAATGCACCAATACTTCTACAATCTTTCATATTTACTGTCCTATACAGCATCACCTTAGTCTAATTTTAGATACTTTTTATTATCCTCCAAAGAAACTTTGTAGCAATTAGTAGACAGTCTCCATTCCTCTCTTTCCAGATCTTGTTGTTGTTGTTGTTGTTAAGTGCTGTCGAGTCGGTTCCGACCCATAGCGACCCTGTACAGGGTTTCCGAGGGTGTAAATCTTTACGGGAGTAGAAAGCCTCATCTTTCTCCCGCAGAGTGGCTGGTAGTTTCGAACCGCTGACCTTAAGATCTAGTAGCCTTTAATCTAATTTTCTGTCTCGAAACCCTGTACAGGGTCGCTATGGGTCGGAACCGACTCAACGGCACTTAACAACAACAACAACAACAGGTTGGTCTAGTATTAACATTTCCTATAAATGAGATCATACAATATAGGGCCTTTTGTGACTCATTTATTTTCAGTTAGCATAATGTTTTGTGGTGTATCCATGCTGTAGCATGTACTGTTGTTGTTGTTAAGTGCCATTGAGTCAGTTCCAGCTCATTGTGACCCTGTATAGGGTTTCCAAGGAGTAACTGGTGAGTTTGAACTGCCAACCTTGTGGTTCAAACCAACTTTGCGGCCCAAGGCTTTATCCTATAGTGCCACACCAGGACTCCACTAACATGTATTGTTGTTTTGTTGTTATTAAGTTCCATTGAGTCGGTTCCTACTCATAGCAACCCAATATAGAGCTTCCAAGGAGTTTGAACTGCTGACCTAGCGGTTCAAACTGACCTTGAGGTCCAGTGCTTATTGCTACATAGTATTTCATTGTGTAGCTATGCTACAGTTTGTTTATCTAGTCATCAGTTGATGGACTTTTGGTTTGCTTCTGTTTTGCTTTTATGAATAATGCTACTACTACGAAATTCATTTACAAGTTTTTGTGCAGATATATGCTTTCATTTATCCTGGGTCACACAGTAATTGCATGTTTAGCATTTTGAAGAGCTGCTAAACTGTTTTCCAAAGTGACTGCCATTTTACATCCCCACCTGCAGTGTATGAGGAATCCAATGTCTCTACATCCGTTCTAGCATTTGTTTCTGTCTGTCTTTTTGTTTTTAATTATCCTGGTGTGCATGAAGTGGTATCTCATTATGGTGCTGACTGGCATGTTCCTAATGAATATGAAGTGGAGTTTTTTTTTTTTTATGGGCTTTTAAGCTATTTTTCTGTCACTCTCATCATCACAAACTTCTGCATCTCATTATTTCTCGATTTTCCATCTTCTTCTCTCCCTGGAAATTTAGTTTCAATCCTAGGTTTACAGGACCCTCATTTAGACGCTGTTCTTTGTGCTCAAGCTGACATTCAATGAAACTCAAGGATAAGTTCACTAAATGTTGATTTTGAACCTTTAAAATGACTAGGTCTGGTTGAATTCAAGTCAACAGATCTTTACTAAGTGCTTTGAGGCTATTTATTCACAGACCAGTGAAATCCTATGTTTTTACTGATCATAAAAATCAAGGATCTCTGGTGGCACAGTGGTTAAAGTGCTCAACTGCTAATCCAAAGGTCAGCTGTTTGAATCTATCAGCTTCTTTGTGGGAGAAAGATTAGGCAGTCTGCTTCTGTAAAAATTTATGGCTTTGGAAACCCAATGGAGCAGGTCTACTGTGTTCTGCAGGGTCACTGAGTTGGAATCCAGGCAACAGGAGTTTGGTTTCTGCTTAGGCTTCAAAATCTAGTAGAAAAGACAAGTACATTAACCAATATAAAATAAGGAAAATTTAGGTAAGGGCCGTAAGAAAGATTCGAAACCTTGCTATTTATGGGTGAAATGGAAGCCTTCAAAATGTGCTTACGCTTTGACCCAACAAACTATTACTAAGAATTGATCTTAAGGAAATAATTACACATTTGCAAAAAAGTTTTGGTACAGGAATGTCTACCTAAATATTATTTAAAAACTGTTCAATGGTAACTAAATCATATACCTATGCAATAATTATAAATTTGTTTATCACGATACACAAATATGTTAATTAACATCGGAAGATGCTTACAATGTGCTGTGATGAGAACACAGATTATTAAATAATATGTACAATACAATTTTATGTTTAACAAAAATCAATGAACTACATCAACATATAAAAATTGTTGTTGTTAAGTGCCGTTGAGTCGGTTCTGACTCATAGCAGATCTTTAAAGGGTTTTTGAAGAGCGCTGGTGGATTTGAACCTCTAACCTTGCAACTAGCATTCCAGTGCTTATCCTACAGTGCCACAACAGAGCTCCACATATAGAAATAGAAAGCTTGAAAAAATATAAGTCAAAATATTAACAGCAGTTATTGCTTAGCTGAAGGATTATGAATTATTTTGATTTGATTCACTATTTTCTGTTTTCAATTATTTCTATAATTGTCACTGTTGTTGTCAAGTGCCATAAACTCAGTTCCAACCCATAGTGACCCTGTATAGGGTTTCCAAGGAGTGATTGGTGAGTTTGAACTGCTGACTTTGCAGTTCAAATTGACCTTGCGGTCCAGTGCGTTATCCCACAGTGCCACACCAGGACTCCTTTCTATCATTAGTCTATGAATGAAGGAGTGCTTGCGGCACTATAGGATAAGTACTGGGCACTATAGAACCACAAGGTTGGCAGTTCAAACCCACCAGCCTCTTTATAGGAGACAGATGAACCTTTTTGCTTCCCAAAAGAGTTAAATCCTCTGAAACCCTATACAGGAACTAGTTCAACAACAGTACCTATCAACAATAGCAATATGATTGGCGTTCTTGGGCAGTACAAATGGCTAAGCACTAGACTGCTAGATGAAAAGTTGGTGATTTAAACCTAGACAGAGGACAGGTCAGCAATGTGCTACCGAAAGGTGACCTCTTTGAGAACCCTGTGGAGCAGTTCTTTTCTTCATACATGGCGTTGCCATGCACGAGTCAAAACTTGCTTGATGGCAACTAGCAACAATAAAAAAAAAAGATTTCCTTTAAAATGTCATGAGGAGTATAGAGAAATTCCATTCATTTATGCATAGGGTAGTTAGGAAAGATTAAGAGAAGTGGTGTTTGGGATGAGCTTGGTAGCAAGGGGGGTTGGTAGCATTCCGAGAGTGGAGACGGACGGGGTGGTGGGTGGTTTCAGGAGACAGATCAGGATGAACAGAGGCATAGAGAGTATCCTGGGACCTCTGATACCAATGAGTAATATGATTTGACCAGAATTACTTGTAAAGTTTAGGGGTACTTGTCTCTTTGAGAATCAAAGAAAAGCTACAATGTTTTTTTCCCAGAAAAACACACACACACATTTACCTATGCCCCCAATTTAGTCACAGGTTTGGTGGATTTAAGGACCATCTGCATCTCTGAGCCCTACAGTTTTTAACTTCTAGCATTTCTATTAGGTGCCAGGCCTAATATTACAAATGCTTTCTTTTTCTAAATATTCTAATTACTTATTTTAAGAATGCAAATAACATGCACATGTCATGAAGAAAATTTTAAACCTAAAAGAATCAAGAATGGCATTAAATGAATAGTGAACAATTTTTTTTTCTTCCCGATTACATTATTTCCTTTCCCTAGTCACTTTTTTCAACTCCTTTTAATCATATTTTCGAGGTGATCACCATAAGTCTACATTATGTCATTTTTGTTGTGTGCCATGGAGCCAATTCTGACACATAACAGAACGTGTATAGGGTTTCCTAGGAACAGCTGGTGGGTTTGAAAGACAGACTTTGAGGTTAGCAGACCAGTGCTTATCCTACAGCAACTCACCAGGATTCCAAATAGTGTCATCATTGTTGTTGTTAAGTTCCGACTCATAGCAACCTTCTATAGGGTTTCCAAGAAGCAGCTGGTGAACCTTGCAATTCACAGTCAGTTTCTTGATTAGTCAACATCAGATATTATCTATTGATTCTTTGTTATGGAAAATAAGCTCCTTTTATAACTACCCACCTTTTACCCTTTTTAAAATTGTGTTGGCTATATTGTTTTTATTTTATTGCTTGTATAAGGAAGCGTGATGGTGTGGCAGTTAAGTGCATGGCTGCTCACCAAATTTCAGTGGTTTAAACCCAGCCAGCTGCTTTGTGTGGCAAGATGTGGTAGTTTGATTCTGTAAAGCTTATAGCCTTAGAAAGTCTACCTTGTCCTACAAGGTTGCTATGAACTGCAATCGATTTGTTGGCAATAGGTTTGGATTCTTTGCTTTATTGGTTATACGAAAACCACGGTGTTTTGAACTATCAACTTAAATTTCACGTGCTGACATGTATAAAATGTAGGGATGATACACCTACACAATCCATCCTGTCCTTCAATTTCTGTTAGCTCTGCTATTACATCTACAGAGTCAAGATTTATTCTTTGCTGTAAATATAGTTAAGCTTTCATTTCTTTGGTTATAGATTGATTCTGAAGTCTCAAGACCAGTAATCTTTACTTGCAATATCAGCGCGATGCAAAGCTTGTTTGTTGCAGAATGAAGAAGTGTGTTGTGAAAATGAGAAGTTGAACCTGCAGTAAAGGGAATGCAACTTTGTCATAATGCCAGAGTGAAATGTGCCCTTTTCCCCTGGTGTTGTTGTTTGGTGCCGTTGAGTTAAGTTCAGACTCACAGTGACACTGTGTACAACAGAACAAAACACTGCCCGGTCCTGCCTCATCCTCACAATTTTTCCCTATATCCCATCAACTGTCCATAATTATATAATATTTGATTTATCAGACAGTTCATCCTCTTTCCCCAGGAAAGTTTAATTACCTGCCAGTGACTATATTTTGTCATGTCATGATTTAGGTCTTCTACTTTATGTGGCGCTGTGGGTTAAAGCGCCAGACAGCAAAGCTGTTTGAACTGCAAGGTCAGCGGTTCAAGCTCACCAGCTGCTCCTCAGAAACCCTGTATACAAGGTCACTATGGGTCGGAACCAACTCAACGGCACTTAACAACAACAACTTTGCTTATAATACAATTTGTTGAGAAAAAATCCATTTTTCTTCGGAAGGCTTTTTTTCTCATACTCCTTTGTCTGCTGATTCTAGTCTGGACCACATACTTCCTACTTAATTGTCGCTTAAAAAATGTCTCTGAATTGAATTTGTGACTGAAAGTTGCATTTTCTCTGACCTTTCATGTCATTTGAATTTGTTTTGCCTTTTGTTGGAATATATCTCATATGTTTCTATTTTTAAAGCGCATATTAGTGGTTAACTTTTTTTGACATAATTTTTTTTTTTTTTCTTACACATACTCATATGTAAGCTTGGTTTAGAATTCAATGTTCAGGGTTCTGGCAATATGGCAGGCTAAAACAAATAAGCAAAAACCAGCAAAAAAGCAAATCCATGGCTGTTGATTCAATTCCATAGACAGCCTGGAAATCCTCACACTACAAACAGTTAATGTTGCTACTTATGATAAGTGTGTGTGGGGGGGGGGGCTTTAAAAAATTCATGGAAAAATGGAATGAAAAGGTAATAGGTTTTTTCCAAAAACTTTTTGAAGTCTCCTCACAATCGAGTATGCATTTATAAGCAAAGCCAAAAGAGCAAGAAAGTGTGGGAAATTTCCATGGGCCAAAAAAAAGGAGGGCAATGAAAACCAATGTGATAAGCAGGTGAGCTGACCTAGGCAGAGGGGTTGGGAGGGGTTGTTAATTTTCATTGTCTAGGGATTTAGGTTTTAACACTGATGTGCGACAGGAAATAAGATGGAAGGACTACCACTGGCAGGACTCCTGGTTAGTACTATCAGATCAGCACTGGACTGTGAACCACAAGGTTGGTAGTTCAAACCCATCAGCACTCCTTGGAAACCCTGAATAGGGTCATTATGAATTGGAACCACCTTGATGGCACCTAACAACCTCAACTACAGGTAATTGATTCCCTAGCACACAGGTAAACTCCCTGCAGATCTACAACTGTAGGAAAAATTAGGAACAGTTCTACCCTACAGTAAAGGAAACATGGAACTCTGTATGACTTGGTTTGGTTTATCTTAAGGATTTGTAATCATATACTTGTAGCTCACAAGTTTGGGGCTCAAAATGCACTGCCTTAATATAGTCCACAAAGAGCATGTTCTACATTCTGCTTGGTGGTGACTGGGGTCTTAAAAACTTGTGAGCAGCCATCTAGGGTGCAGCTATTGGTCTCCATGTTAGAAACAAAGAGGAGTGAAGAAAATCAAAGACAAAAGGAAGCAATTAGTCCAAAGGACCAATGGACAACATGCACCTAGATGGTGCCCTGCTGTCACTGCTGACCACTCTGAAAGGGATCATAACAGAGAGTCCTTGAGAGAGCAAGGTAAAAATGTGCAATAAAGCACAAAATCATTTTTAAAAAAGAAAAAGAAAAGACCAGGCTTACTGGTTTGACAGATTTTGGCAGAACCCCTGAGACTATGTATGGTCTCAGATACCCTTCAGCTCTGAAACTGAATTCACAAACTTCTCAACTTTCCGCCAAACAATACACAGGCATACTGGTGTGGTGCTGTGGGTTAATGTGCTGGACTTCAAAGTCAGTTTGAACCACAAGGTCATTGGTTCAAGCTTATCAGCTACTCCTTGAAAACCCTATACAGCAGGATCAATATGGACCAGAACCCACACAAAGGCACTTAACAACAACAACCAGGTGAACAGCACCACTAAGGAGGTGGGTACACACTCTTTAGAACATTCAATCAAATGAAGTCAAAAGGGCAGCCTAGGGATAAAGCACAGAAGGCAAGAATGGATAGGAAAGAAGGACAAATGTAAAGTATCAACACTAGGAGGAAATGGAAAGACTGTGGGAACGGCAATCAATATCACCAAACAAAATATGTATAAATTGTATGGAAAACCAATTTGATCTGTATATTTTCATTAAAAGTACATTAAAAAGTTAAAAGGAGATTTTGTATATATATATACGTACTTCCTGAGCTCAAGAGACCCCAAGATAGAAAATCATTTGTCAAATGGCCACCTTTCAGAAGTGCTCCCTAGGCTGCAGGTACACAGGTGACCAGCAGAGCAGAGTCCCCTGAAAAAAATAAATGCAAAATCCACAATTCAAGGTTAGTTTCTTCCACTTCACAATTTGTTTTTAAAACAAGATTCTTCATTTCTCGAAAGTCTGAAAAGAAGATCCAAATTCATCCTTATCACTTTCATTTCCCTTTTATTTCTTTCTGACAGCCTGGACATCTGCTTTAATTAAAGTGTAAAATGGGGACAAGTATATGAGGATAACTTTTTTCTTCAAAAAGTTCATGGGAAAATTGCATTATCTCTTTAATTTCATTTTTTTCATAAACTCTTTGAAGCTCCATCATGGGTCAGGGAAGGTCATTTCTGAGTGCACAAATAAATGGGCTATCTTAATTTACATACTTATAGTCCTGGTGTTGGCGCTGTGGGCTAATGCCTCAGACTGCAAAGTCATTTGAACCACATGATTGGTGGTTCAAGCTCACCAGCTGCTCCTTGAAAACCCTATACAGGGTCGCTATGAGTCAGAAACGACTCGACGGCACTTAACAACAACAACAACAACAATTATCCTTTTCCTGGTGTGGTGCTATAGGATAAGCACTGGACTACTAATTGCAAGGTTCAAACCCACTATACAGGGTTGCTATAAGTCAGAACCATGGCATTACAGTAGGATCTTTTTTCATCTGGAAACAGTTTTATTTAAATTTTTCTGCTAATGATGTTTTTATTGTTGACATTTTGTGCTTTATCTTGTTGTTAAGTGCCATCGAGTCGGTTCCCACCCGTAGCAACCCTGTAACAGGGTTTCCGAGGAGCAACTGGTGAACTTGAACAGCCAACATTGAGGTTAAAACCGACTTTGCAGTCTCGCTCATTAACCCACAGCACCACACCAGAAGTCCGTGCTTTATCTAGTAGCCTTGTAATTTGTAGTTGTAGCTACTATAATTTCCTGTTAGCTTCATTAAGTCCTTGTCATCTATTTGATTACACAGCACTGTGACTCTGTGCTGTCCGCAGTGTATCTGTGAATCTGTTCTGCAGCATCCATTCTAGTTCTACTTGCTCTCTCTCTGGTATTTACAAAGATACTAAAGTGTTTTACATTCTTTAGGTATCAGTAATCCTATTTAAACTGTCGTTATTTATTCCATTAAAGTAGTTCACCATTTCAGCTGGTTTGTTTGGTGATGCAAACCAATAACGCATTTGTTGTGAATTAAAAGGATGGCAGTGTGAGTCCAGTCAGAAGCACCTAGGAAGAAAGGCCTGGCAGTCTACTTCCCCAAAACCAACCACTGACACCCTAAGGAGCATAGTTCTACTCAGACACACACACAGGGTTGCAATGAGTTGGAATGAATTCAGTGGCTTCTGGTTACTGGTTTACTATTTCATTTATGAACGATATAAAATTGCATTATTATCCTTATTATAACAGTAGTTGGCCCAGGATCAGGCAGTATTTCGTTCTGCTGTGCATAAGCTCGCTATGGGTTGGTATCGACTCCATGGTACCTAACAACAACATCCTTATTATGAGAATACTAGTACTGTTGAAGCTTTCTGCTGTAGGTATCTGGTGACTTATGTGTTCTTCTTGAACAATATAATGTAATGTAACAAAAACACATGTATTTTAAAGATTTAGATAACGCATCTTAATCTTTGTATATTGGTGGTCTTTTTCTTTCAGATGATTTTACTTTTAAGTTTTCGTTTAAGTTCAAAGGTGGTGCCCTGCACTCCTCAGGACTGCAACCAGGAGAGTGAGAAGCAAGGACGCCAGGTCCTGAGAGAAAGTGTTTAAGGTCCTCTAGATGATTCCATCCAGGAAAGGCATAAAGGTGCCCCCAGATATTGAGGCAGTGGAGAAAGGAGTGAATAAACAAGGAAACAGTTCTAGATTTAATATGCAGAAGGAAATGCAAATTAGAACCAACCGTGCAACAATGAGACAGACTTGCAAATGAGGTGCTTTTGGGCAGAATGAAGAACCAGAACCATCTCTATGGTATGTTAGAGGGGCTCCTGCTTTGGATGGGAGGAGAGGATGATAGGGGAGGAACAGAGGAGGCTTTGCTGCTTTTCAGACTGTCAGAATTACAACCTGTTATAGGAAGAAAAAAATTAATGTGTGGATTATTATATATGTCGTTCTCTTAAAATTTAATTGATTTAATTATGATATGAAGTTTTAAATGGGATTCCATTATATTTTATGCCCAATTTTGTCTCTTACCCTTAGGGAAAGAGGATTGTCTGTGATGTTTCTAGTGTTCTTTTTACTATTTAATTGTCCTTACCCCAGGACAACATGGAAAAACAAGACAGAACTTTGTACAAGTAGCTTTCATTTTGTCTTCACTCTTTGGAATTATCATCAAAGTACACAAGCTAGGAAATATAAAAGCTATTTTGTCCCAAAGGAATATAAATTCATCTATAATGCATATGTTAAGGCATGCATGGATATGATCAGTTCTTTGCTTTTGTTAACTCAAAAAAACTTAGTCACAGCCTCCAGAGAAGAGAAATTTCCTTTTTTCTTTTATATAGAGAAACCATTATAGGAAATGAAACACACCAGAAAAAAAGAAGAGCAAATCCCGGAGTAGAGATTAATTGTCTCATTGTTCCACACTGGGGCACTATTGAGTTTTGCAACTCACCTTTTCCTTGGACAGAAAAGAAATCAAAGTTTCTTGTTACAAATGACCAACCTAAAAGACAATGCATTGAATTCTCGTGAATGAATTATGTGATAGGTATTTTTCTTTAAATGAAGCTAACAACTCCTTACCAACAAGTTGGGCATATACTTGTGTATTCTCTCTTAAAAAGTGCCACCAGCTCCTTCATTCTATGGGGATATGAGCAAGTATAAAGCCATTTTAAAATATGAAAGTAATGTGCTTAATTAGAAATTTTCATCTAAGCTTTACATTTGTGAATATGGAAAGAAGTTTTTCATTCATTAGATTATTTTTAATGATTCCTAAGACCCTAAAGTCCTATCAACTTGTAATACCATCAAATATAATGGTTTGCGCCAATATTAGCTGGAAATGAGATAACAAAATAACCAGTGAGTCCAGGTTGTTTTGTGAAAAGAGGAAACTAGTTAGTTTATTATATAGACCAAAATATTAGTTTATTAGTTCTATTTTCTTTTAAAATTGTTCTTTTGTTGTCTTTAGTAAATCTGTAAATTCAGGTATGTATTTTCTAATGAATGTTTTGTTTTCCTTTTAGTGGATGAAATGAAAGGGAAATATACTCTTGCATACAAGAGCAATTTTGAAAAATGAAAGGGGAAGATGAATTTCTGATATAAACCATTTTTTCATGTCTTATGCATTACTCCAGAGAGGGAAGTTGTATACTCTGGTGGCATTTTGCTTTATCTATCTTATCTATTGGTAAAATGACCTACTCAGAGATAAATGTGCTGGAGAAAACCATGCCACATTCATGCAGGAGGAGAGAACAAAGTAAAACGGACTGTATTCATAAAATATAAACATTTCACAAGAAATGTTTCACATGAAACGTACCTGGGTGCCATAAATGGTTTGTGCTCTGCTAATAACAAAAAAGTTGATAGTTCAAACCCACCTAGTAGCATCGTGAAAGAAAGGCCTGCAAATCTACTTCTGTAAGATTACAACCGTTAAAAACCTATAGAGTGCAGTTCTACTTTAAAATAGTTGGGGCCACAATGAATTGGATTCAATTCAATGCCAATAGGTTAGACACATGACATAAAAATCACAATCAGCCAGTTCTCATTGATATCTTCTTCCATGTGGTATAGTCCTCCAATGGCCTGATAGATAAGAAGGCAAGGTTAGTGTATGAGCCAATGGATTAATGAGCTCTTCAATGAGTCAGTGCAGGAGGTAGAAATAACAGTCCACTCTGCTTAGTTTCAATGTGAAGTGGATTTATTAGAGAATACTGGAAAATCTGCAGAATCTCTGGCTTAATACCCTGTCCCACTGAACAGGCAGAAATCTTCCTGCCAGTGCTGCTCAACTCTCCAATACAGTCCCCAACAACTGCCCAAACCAGTGATGCTCAGGCCTGGACACAGAGACTATGGCTACTTCTTGTTCCAAAGAGCCAAACACCTCCACAATCCTGCTAGAAGGTTAATATCATTCCCTTTTGAAGTGAAATTTTGTGAAATTGCTTCATACTGGTGTAGCCATGTGTCTGCTTCCATGCCTCAAGTCTTACTGGAAACAATAGAAAGGGCATTCAGAAAAGAATGGACTTTATGCATCAAAGGACTTTATCATCAAAGTGAAGAGACAAAAAATGGGAGACATTTTTTCAGGAACCTTTTATCTGATAAGGGTCTAATATCTGAAATCTATTTTCATCACTACCATTTAAACAACAACAAAAAAGACAAACAACTCAAGCCCTAAAAGTGGGCAAAGGACTTGAAGTTCACCAAAGAGGATATTCAAGTGACCAATAAGCACATGAAAAGATATTCAACATCATTAGTCATTTTTGTTGTTAAGTGCCATTGAGTTGGTTCATGTAGCAACCCTGTATAGGGCTTCCAAGGAGCAGCTGGTGAGCTTGAACCACCAACCTCGTGGTTCGAACCAACTTTGCAGCCCAGGGCATTAACCCACAGCGCCACACCATTAGTTATTGTCGTTGTTGTTGTTAAGTCCCATACAGTCAGTCCAACCTATAGCGGCCCTATATAGGGTTTCCAAAGAAGAGTTGGTGAGTTTGAACCACCCACCTTGTGGTTCAAACCGACTTTACATTCCAACTCCAGGACTGCCCAGCGCCACACCAGGACTTTAGGAAGTCATTAGGAAGATACATATTAAAACTATAATGAGATGATCACCTTACCTCCATTAGAATGGCTCTGAACAAACAATGGAAAAAGAAAGGTGTTGGCAAGGTTCTGGAGAAACTGGAAGCCATTGCTGGTGGGAATGTAAAATGGCCGCGCTGCTGTGGAAAAATTTGGCTGTTCCTCAGATAACTGAACATAGAACTCCCCTTTCACTCAGCATTCCCAATCCTGTGTATATAACTGAAAGTAAAAACAGGAATACAAACAAGAACCTATACACTAATATTTATTATAGCTCTTTTCACAACAGCCCAAAACTGGAAATAACCAAAATGTCCTTAAAAAGATGAATTGGTGAACAAAATGGAGTATATACCAGGGGGCTTCAAAAAGTTCATGGAACAATTCCATTATTTTAAAATTCCATTTTCCACAAACTTTTTGAGGGCCCCTCATATATACAATAAAATATTAGTCGTAAAAAAAATGAGGTTCTGATAAATGGATGAGTCTTAAAAAGGATGCTGAGTGAAAAAAGTCACAAAAGGACACATGCTGTGTGAATTCACTTATATGAAGTAAGAAAATATGTAGAAGGCAAAGATTATTAGTAGTTACCAATGGTGGGAGGAGGAAACGGGGGAAGGGAGATTTTTGCTTAGAAGACATTGAATCTCTGCTGATGATAGAGTAATTTGGAAAAGGCTAGTGATAAAGGTTGTATAATATCAAGAACTTAATTGATGTTCCTGAATTATACATGCAGACATTAGAAACTGGGCCCATGTTTTGTGCATATTTTCACTACACACAAATAAAAGATAATGGACAGTCAGGACAATAACAGAAGTCCCCTTGAGTGCAGGTTTTGTGAAACCTATAAAAAAAAATTCCAATAAACCACCTCTGAAGAATATTAAGTTGTTAAAAGTTAATGAGAGACCTAACCAACTTGCAAACATTTTAGGAACTGTTATTTTTACCAGAAGCAAGCACTGTGTAGGACCTTTATATATGAAATGGTTTCAGAAGTTAGTGGGAAATTGCCATTATCTTTTAATTCTGTTTTTCCATTAACTTTTTAAAAATTGTAAACTGAAGGAAGGTTTACAGAGTAGATCATCAGTTTTACATTCAACAAATTATATACTTTGTTTCATCTCAGTAATTGCAATCCCCGTGGTAAAACATCACTAATTCCACTTCCTCCCTGTGTTTCTTGTATCCATTCCTCCTTCTTTGGCAAACATTCTGAACTTTGTCCTTGGAGAAATGCTGCCCTTTTGATTTTTCATGGTTGACAATTTGATGGTCTACATACCTCACTAGTATTGTCACCCTCCCTATATATGGACCTAATTTTCAGCTTGGCTTCAATTCCATACATGAAGAGTGTTCAAGGGTTCTTCCAGTCTCTATCTGAACAGGAAGCCTCGTCTTTTTTATGTTTTTGAGTTTTGTTCCACATTTTCTCCAACATTATCCAGGACCTTCTAACGCGATCTCTTTCAGAGCAGTTAATAGTGGTAGCCAGGCACTATCTAGTTTGTCTGATCTCAGGGTCATGGAAATTGATGCTCACGTGATCCATTAGTCCATTTTACTAATTGCTTCCAAGTGTCTTGAATGTTCATCTCTCTTCTTTCCTCTGACCAGGGAGAAACCAGTAGTTAGTTGTACCTTAGATAGTCGCTCTTAAGCTTTTAAGATCCCAGTAGGGGGATCTTAGAAGATCACCAAAGTAGGATGTAGAATGCTATCTTCGTGGACAATGTTCCACGAACTTTTTAAAAACACCCTTGTACAATATCTCATAGAGAATTTAAAGGCAGCCAGTTGCTCTGGTGTTGATTGGGGCTCCGGTGTACAGCGTAGCAATATGCTCCATAGGGTTTTCATTAGGTGGGATATCTTGTAAGTAGATCACTAGACCTTTCTTTTCAGGCATCTCTGGGTGGAACCAAACCCTAGTCTTTTGATTAGTAGCTAAGTACGTACCTATTTGTGCCATGCAGGAACTCCTCATAAGGACCTTACCTCAACTTTACTTCATAGATGTGTACTTCCCCTTCTACGGGCTCAAAAAGTTTAGACAACCTCTCTGGAGACATATGGTGGAAATGGATTCAAACCTATGTGTTCTGACTCTGTAGTCCTTAACCACAACCACTGTGCCAACATTTTTCAATAGAAGACAGGACCACAACTTTTGGTATCTGTTCACTGTAATTGCTGAGTTTGCTTGGAATGTGATCACAGCACAGTGTGTAATTGGTGTTATTAATATTTCATAAGTGCTTTCTTTTCCACCCATGTGATTTTGAAGGTTTGTTGCTAAGTCGTTTCTAGTGGAATATTTCTCTCGTTTATTCAGTATGCAGCTCATTATCTTACAACTTACTTGATGAATTGAACACTTAACTGTGTATACCCTCTGTGTACACAGGGTTGCTATGAGTTGGAAACAACTTGACGGCATCTAACAACCTTAGCTGGTGTACATTTAATAAGGGAAAATTCAATCACATTTGCTGTGGTTGGTTTAAACAGTTAACATGTTTTGTTGTTGTTAAGTGCCGTCGAGTCAGTTCTGACTCATAGCAGCCCTGTGTAGGATTTCCAAGGAGTGGCTGGTAAGTGTGAACCGCCAACCGTGTGGTTCAAACTGGTCTTGCATTCTAGTGCTTCTCCTACAGCATCACACCAGGTACTCCAAGCTACAGCACCTATCCCAGGCACTCTCCAATCCAAGTACTAACTAGGCTCGACTCTGCTTAGCTTTTGAGATCAGATGAGATCTGTTGCTAACAAAAGACTGGAAATTTTCATTCACCTATAGGCACCTTGGAAGAAAGGCCTTGTGATGTACTTCTGGAAAATCAGCCAATAAAAATTCTATGGAGAACTTCTGGCAAGATGGTAAACTGGGCAGACACACTGCATGGACCCTCTACAACAAAGATAGGAGACCCAACCAGTTTTCTGCTCCGGCAAAGATTTAAAAGCCAAGGCACTCGGTGAGTTATGGCCCCAGGTGAGCTACCACCCTGGGTAAATTACGAAAAAGAATTACGGAAGCATATTCTAAACTTCATACCTCAAGTTAGAGACTGGATTCCAGTGAAGGGCTTGGTTTGGGAGGTGGGAAGAGTGTGTGCCACTGTTACTTTGAAACTGTAAATTATAATTGTTCAAACAAACAAAGGAAATAATCTGTGACAGTTGGGAGGGGTGGGGGTGGGGATTATTCCTGGCCTAGAGGAGTCCTGGTGTGGTTCTGTGGGTTAATGTGCCAGACTGCAAAGCCATTTGAACTGCAAGGTTGGTGGTTCAAACTCACCAGCTGCTCCTTGGAAACCCTATACAGGGTTGCTATAGTTCAGAATCGACTTGACAGCACTCAACAACAACAAGAGGGCAAACACATGTTGATATAGGTGACAGGGCAGACAACATACAACAAGAGGGAGATTAGCAGAGGAAAGATGAAGGTAGCAAGAGACACAGGGAGGAATACAATAGTTAAGTGACTAGAGGTAAATACTGTTAACTGTTGGCCCATGGAGGGGACTGCAAACATATAATGAAACAAAGTATATGATTTGTTGAATGTAAAACTGATGATCTGCTCTGTAAACCTTCACTCAATTCACAATAAAAAGTTTAAAAAAAAAAAAATCTATGGAATGCACACAAGTCAGAGTTGACTTGATGACAATTGTTTTTTTTGTTTTTGTTTTTTAACCTTCTGTTTGTTGAAATCTTGTCCTTCTTTGGGGTCCAACTCAAGTTTCATTTCTCCTAGACGCCTCTTGTGACTTTCCAGGCTTTCCTGATCTGTCAGAAGCACAGAGCAGGTCTCCCTCTTATTCCAAATGTTAACTTTATACCACTTCACTTTTACAAAAGACATACATTAGTACCTGTTTTCACAAACTGAAAGAAATCTAAAGAGAAATTTCACGTTTACAAAAACTGAGAAAATTGAAACTAAAATTCAGCTTTTGCTTTGTAGTGACCTGCTAAGGACATCAGGGAGTTGAGTTGTGAGAGTGGTGACTCCCAGCTCCTTCCCTGAAAACGACACTATAAACATGATTTCTAGTGTACGTAGACTATGTATTTATCATGTCATCCCTGCTATTACCATATGTTAGTGTTATCTGAGGTCTTATGTGCTAGTTGATATGATTTGGTAAGTTGTATTTTTGATATGGAAACACTCAAAATTTTCACATATAAATAAATGGAAATTGCTTCTTCAATTTATGCCATTTAGACTTACAAAAAATTTCAGACTTTCAGTTAGCAAGGGGAACCTGTATTTAGACTTGGAGGGGCTTCAGAGGATACTCAATTCAACCTTGCACTCAGTGAGGTCTATGTTGTTATTGTTGTTAGGTGCCATTGAGTTGGTTTCAACTTACAGTGACCAACAGAACGAAACACTGCCTGGTCCTGAACCGTTGTCACAATTGTTATGTTTGAGCCCATTGCTTCCGCCACTGTGCCAATCCATCTTATTGTGGGTCTTCCTCTTTTTCACTGACCCTCCACTGTACCAAGCATGATGTTCTCTCTAGTCCCTCTTTAGAACACGTCCAAAGTATGAGACAAAGTCTCAACGTCCTGACTTCTAATGAGCATTCTATAATATTCCAGAAAAATGTCATTCAACTTCTGTTTACCTACACCTAGGGAAGGACAATTCTTTGATCATCAGGATAATTGTTCAAATAGAAAATTTTAAGGTTTTGTTCCTTTGGCCTTGAAAGGTTAGGTGTCATTTTTGTATCATTTTAGGCATGCTGGTCTCTGTTCCCCCTCATAGCTGCCATAGCACTTTCCTCTAACCAACTGTGCCCTCGGGAGTGTGACCTCCTAGATGATCAGGTGGCACCATCATGTCATCTGGATAGTGCCTGACAAGTAATAGCCACTGAAAAAAATGCTGGATTTTGCCTTACAATTTGGGGGGCATTAGAATGGCTTGTGAATTCAGCCTCTCCATCATTGTTCTGTTATTATTCTCACCTAAACACAAAGGAATTGCCCTTAAAGAATATGGCACTACAGGATAAGCACCGGACTGCTAACCATACTAACCACAAGGCTGGGAGTTCAAACTCACCTGTCGCTCTTGAAAAACCACATACAGGGTTGCTGTGAATATGAACCAACTCAATGGAACTTCACAACAACAACAAACATACTAACTAGATCATTTAATGGATAGAAAGAGAGCTAGAGTTGTTTGTTTCCAAGATATAAAGCTGAAACAGTTACTCTTTAGAAGGATTTTAGCCAATTTTTAATAATCCAATTTAGAATCTTTCCAAAATTAGTATTAAGCTCACCTATCTGTTGTTTCTGCACCCCATTCTGTTCTTTGTTTTGAAGTTCAGGCTGCGTACCCTCATAATATGCTTTGTACCTCTTATGTGAGGGTCTTTAGTTTGGAGGTTTTCATACTGTGAGGCAATTGGGAAAGCCCCTTTAACATTTGGTTTTTATGTAAACATGCATAATCTATAATATATGAGCTTTCAGCTGGGATTCCAAATGAAGGCAGACTAGGAAGAAGGAGAGACAGACTACTTCCGAATATTTAGTCACTGAAAATCTTATGAATTGCAGTGGAACACTGTCAGCACCAGATTATTGAATATTGAAACATGATGAAGACCACAAGAACATTGTCAGATATAGTGCCAGAAGATGAGTCCCTCAGATTGGAAGGCACTCAAAATATGACTGGGAAAGAGCTGCCTCTTCAAAACAGAGTTGACCATGATGACCGAATGGAGTAAAGCCTTCATTTGCTGATGGGACACAACTAAAAATGAAGAAAAACAGTTCTAAACATCCATTAATGATGGGAACATGGAATGTACCAAGTATGAATCTATGATGACTGGGAATTGTCAAAAATTAAATGGAAAGTATAAACATTGATATGCTAGGCATTAGTTTACTGAAACAGGCTGGTATTGGCCATTCTGAATCTGATAATCACAAGGTTTACTATGCCGGGAATGATAAATTGAAGAGGAAAGGCATCAGATTCATCATTAAAAAGAACACATCAAGATCTGTCTTGAAGTACAATCTCGTCTGTAATTGGATAATATTCATATGCCTACAAAGAAGACCAGTTAAAATCACTATTATTAAAAAACAAACAAACAAACAAAAAAACCACTATTATTCCAATTTATGTACAAACACTGAAGCCATTGATGATGAAACTCAAGAATTCTGCCAACTTCTTAAGTCTGAAATTGATCAAACATGCAATCAAGATGTATTGATAATTACTGGTGATTGGAATGCAGAGGTTGGAAATAAAAAGGAAGGATCAGTAGTTGGAAAATAGGGCCATGGTGGCAGAAACAATGCTGGAGATCACAAAAGAATTTTGCAAGACCAGTGACTTCTTCATTGTAAATACCTTTTTTAAACAACATAAAAGACATATGGACCACACCAGATGGAATACACAGAAATTAAATTGACTACATCTGTGGAAAGAGACCGTGGAAAAACTCCATATCATCAGCCAAAACAAGGCCAGAGGCAGATCGTGGAACAGATAATCAAATGTTCATATGCAAATTAAGGCTGAAGATGAAGAAAATGAAAACAAGTCCGTGAGAGACAAAATATGACCTAGAACATATCCCACCTGAATTTAGAAATCATCTGAAGAACAGATTTGATTCATTAGACACTAATAACTGAAGACCTGAAGAACTGTGAGAGGACATCAAAAACATCATACAGGAAGAAAGCAAAGTGTCATTAAGAAGACAAGAAAGAAGAAAAGACCAAAATGGATATCAGAAGAGACACTAAAACTTGCTCTTCAGTGTAGAGATGCTAAAACAAATAGAAGAAATGAGAGGATAAAAGAGCTGAACAGAACATTTCTTAGGTCAGTTCAAGAAGATAAAGTCAAATATTATAAAGAAATGTGCAAAGACCTGGAATCAGGAAACCAAAAGGGAAGAACACACTCAGCATTTCTCAAGCTGAGGGAACTGAAGAAAACAACTTTTGACTTGAAATATGGAATGATTCTATGGGCAAACTATTGAATGCTGCAGAAAGCATCAGAAGAAGGTATAAGGAATAACAGAGTCATTGTACCAAAAAGAAATGGTCAATGTTCAACCATTTCAAGAGGTAGTATGTGATCAAGAGCCAATGATACTGAAGGAAGAAGTCCAAAGTGCATTGAAGGCATTGGCAAAAAACGAGGCACTGGGAATTGATGGAATACAAATAGAAATCTTTCCACAAACTGATGCAGAACTGGAGGTGCTCACTCAACTATGTCAAGAAATTTGGAAGACAACTGCCGGGCCAACTGACTAGAAGAGATTCATATTTGTGCCCATTCCAAAGAAGGGTGACCCAATGGAATGCAGAAATTATTAGACAATATCATTAAAATCGCATGTAAGTAAGATCATGCTAAACATAATTCAGAAATGGCTGCAACCATTCATTGACAGAGGGCTTTCAGAGGTTCAAGCTGCATTTTTCCAGACTGTCTTTAAAATGCTTGATCCATCTGAACACTGTTATTTTAAGGCAGCATTCCTATAAACTCGTTACAAAACTTTGGTGATTTGAGAAGATGTCCATTTGAGTTTTGTTAAAAATTTGGTATTAGCCAAATTTTTTTTTAATCCCCCACCCCCATGGCAGAAAAAATAATCTTTTCCCCTTTTTTGAATGCTAAAGAGATGAAGACAAGTGTAATGGCTAGAGAACTTGTCACAGTCATTCATGGATCCAAGAGACATGTCTAAACATAATTTGTATGGAATAAATCAGTACTGTATGAGGGGCATCCACAAAGTTTGCGGGAAAATGGGGAGTGCAATCAATGAGATGAAACAAAATGTGTATGAATTGTTCAATGGAAAACTAATGTACTCTGTAAACCTTCACCCAACTTACAATAAAAATAATACTAAAAATAAAATTAACACTTATCCATATTTCTAATAATAAGATCATGGAATTTCCCACAAACTTTTTAAAACCCTCTCTGTGAACTAAAACCCTAGTAGCAATACTTTTTGACTTATCTTCATATTTGTTTTTAAAGTGCAGTGGAGTCGGTTCTGATCCATAGTGACTCTGTTATAGGGTTTCCATAGAACAGCTGGTGAATTTTAACCACCGACCCTGCGGTTCAAACCAACTTTGCAGTCCAGTGCATTAACTCACAGAGCCACACCAGGACTCCTCAGATAGTCTACTGTTATTTGAAAGTGTTAATTGATTTCTTTTTGCCCCACATTTCCTTTTACCCTTATAATCTTCTCCCATTTCAACCAGGAGACAGGAGCTCCTCTTTGCTTTAAGGAGAAGCTGTCATGGCAGAACAAGATAACAAAGGCAGCAAATTCTTTGGTTTTCATTTTAAAAGCTGCAATCCAGATGTGAGACTGAGGGACCAGGGAAAAATAAATGATCAACTCATCTATCTCTAATACCTTTGATCTTCTTGGCCACAAATATTAGGAAATGTAACAAACGTTATATTAGGAGATACAACAAAAGAAGGATCTTCTTTACAACAGCCACATTAACCAAAAAAATTTACAACTCAAGAAATAAACTTCAAAAAATGTACAGAACTAACATGCAGAAGATTTTGTTGCAAGTAACTTTACTGAGGGTAAAAGGAAAAAAATGTAGAGACTTGCCTTATCTTGGTTGATAGGAAGACTTACTACTTATTACAAAGATGCTAATTCTCCCCCAAGGTAGTCTCTAAAATTTGTGTGATCTCCATTAAAGCCCCTCAGGATTATTTGTATAACTTGACAATAAACAAAACCTGAAGTCCACTGACACTGAGTTGATTCTGGCCCACAGCAATCCTGTGAAGGGTTTTTGAGGCTGTAATTCTTTATTGGAGCAGAAAGCCTCATCTTTCCTCCACAGAGCTGCTGGTGAGTTTGAATTGCTAACCATGTGGTTAGTAGTCCAGAGCTTATTTTACAGTGTCACAAGGATGCCTTGAAAATAGGATCCCCAAATTCAAATGGAAGAAATAAGCATACAAAAAACACTTAGGAAATTCTGAGTCAGGGACATGAGAAGACTTGCTTTACCACAAGTTGGTATGTATTGTGAAGTCATAATTTTTAATTGTGCTACTGGTGTGGGAACAAAAAGATCAATGGAATAGAATAGAGATCTGAAGTAGAGTTCAAGGAATAATAAGTTTTATTTCTCCAGATTTACTGTAGTAATTCTCCAATTTCTTTTTTTTTTGTAGTCCTTCTACTTCCTTAATTAAATTAAACATCTTCTAGCCTTTCTCCTCAAAATGTCCAGAGTCATCACTTAAAACATAATAGGGTTATGTAAGCCTTTGGCTTAAAAACTTTCGATGGCTTTCCACACACTTGGAATTTGGGCTCTAGTCCAACTCTTAGTGTCTGGATCCCATTTCCCTTGTTCATCTCCTCTCACTGCCTCTCCATCCATGTTCAGCTTGTCCCCATCACATTGAGCTGCTTTCTATTCCTCCAAAGAGCCACATTCTTTACGTCCCAGGCCAGGCTGCTCCATCCCTTCTGTGCTACTCCTTGGTTCTGCAGGGATGACTCGGTCTCATTCTTTTATCTCTGACTTCAGTTCCATGGCACCTCCTTAAGGCGGACTATACAAGGAAGGAGGACACTGTTCCAACCTCCACACCATTGTTCTCTAAGCACTGCTTTTGTTTCTTTGCAACCTTTAATTTATTTTGTTTGCCTCCTTATGTCTGTTTTCCCCATCTGACTATAATCTCTGCCATAGCAGAGCTCCTTCCAGCAAGAGCCTTGGTAGAGCAGTAGGTTAGACATTGGCCTGCTAACCTCAAGGTTGGAGCCTGAACTCACCAGTCACTCTGAAAGGAAAAGATGAAGCTATCTGCTCCCATAAAGATTTACAGTCTTGCAATCCTGGTATGGCGCTGTAGGATAAGCACTTGACCACAAGGTCGGTTTGAACCACAAGGCCCACAGTTCAAACTCACCACCCACTCCTTGGAAGTCTTATACTGGGTCTCTGTGAGTTGCAACCGACTGGGTGGCACTTAACAATAACAACAAACCTCTGAAACAATTTTACTCTTTGTAGGATAAGCACTGAACTGTAAGTCAAATGGTTGGTGGTTTGAGTCTACCAGCTGTTCTATGGGAGAAAGATGAGGCTTTCTGCTCCAGCAAAGATTTGCAGCCTGGGAAACCCTATACAGAGTCACTATGATCGGACCAGACTTGATGGCACTTAACAACAACATAGGTTTGCTATGAATCAGAATTAACTTGGTGGCAGTGGGTTTTGGAGCCCTCCAACATCTAGCACAGACTCCTGATGTGGCGCTGTTGGATCAGCACTTTACTGTGAATCACAGCATCGGCAGCTCAAATCCACCAGCTGCTCCTCAGAAACCCTATACAGGTTCTGTGTGAGTCAGAACCGACTCAACAGCACTTAAACAACAACAACATCTAGCAGGGTGACTGGCACAATAGAGTTCTATGGATATCCAGTGAGTGAAAGAAGAAATGCATCTGTACATAAATAGTAAAGGTAGCTTTTCAAATCAGTGTGAATAAGATGGATAATTGAAGAAATAATGTTTGGTAACTGAATAACTCATTGGAACAACCACAACAAAATGGTGATTCCTTATTTTATTATTCAAATATAAAATTGAGGTTGACCAAAGACTTAAATTTAAATATTAAAACCATAACATGTTCTAAAGAAAATATTAAGGGGATATTTTTACCTAACTTGTGAGCTAATAGCAAGACTACAGGTTTACAAGATCTCAGTGATAATGAGATCACCTTTATCTTATGTTAAAGATTTTAAATCACTCTACTTGTTAAAAAGATACTTTTCATATTGGCATATAAACACCCAAGGTCATAGGCAATGTCGTTATCCTTCAAATGTAATGGCTTAAATCAGACAAGAGCTTATTGTGTTTTTAAAAGAATTTACCAATCCAAGAAGCCCAGGATTAGTAAAGTGGACCTGCAACTTTAACTTGCAACTTTTAGTCCCCAGCAAATAGGAATAATGAGGCACAACCGCAAAGGATGAGAAGGACACAGTGCTTTCACATTTTAGAATACATCCCAGAGATTGGCTACAGAGATGGGGCATTTATCATGTTCTTCCTATTTCATTCACTGAAACTCAGTCCCATAAACCTGGTCAAGCCAGGTTCAAAGGAAACAGGGAAAGACAGTCTTTAGTGGATCACTTTCTGCCAAGCTGTAATTCAAAAGTTTCATTATTAAAAGAAGGAGAGAATAATCATTGATGGGCATCTTGGAGTCTCTTTCATAAAGAAGCACTTAGTCCCAATGTCAGAGAGTTTGTTTTCACTCATTGTTCGGTGTTGTCAAGTTGGTTCCAACTCATAGCTACTCTCCACACAACAAAAGGAACATTGTCTGATCCTGCACCATCCTCACAATTGTTACACTTGAGCCCATTGCTGCTGCCATGGCGTCAGTCTATCTCATTGGGAGATCGTCCACTTTTTCGCTGACCATCCACTTTACCAAGAATAATGTCCTTCTCCAGAGACTGGTCCCTTCTGATAATATGTCAGAAGTATGAGAGACAAAGTTTCGCCATCCTTGTCTCCAAGGAGCATTCTGGCCATACCTCTTCCAACATAGATGGCTGTTTGTCCTTTTGGCAATCTATCATATTTTCAGTATTCTTTTCCAACACCATAACTCAAATGCATCAATTCTTCTATGTTTTTTTCAATTTATTGTCCAAATTTCATGAGGCAATTGAAAATACCATGGCTGGAATCAAGTGCTCCTTAGTCCTCAAACTGCTATCTTTGTTCTTGAATACTTCAAAGAGATCTGTGCAGCTACTTTGCCTAATGCCCTACTTATCTGATTTCTTGATGGCTTTTTCCATGAATGTTGATTGTGGATCCAAGAAAAATGAAGTCTTGGACAATTTCAATGTTTTCTACATTTATCGTGTTGTTATTAATTGGTCCAGTTGTGGGGAATTTTATTTTTATTTTCTGTTCATTGAGGTGCAATCCACATTAAAGGCTATGGTCTTTAATCTTTAGCAATAAGTATTTTAAGTCAATAAGCAAGATTGTATCATCTGCATATCACAGGTTGTTACTGAGTCTTCCTCCAATCCTGATGCCATGCTTTTCCTTATATAATCCAGCTGCTCGGATTATTTGCTCAGCATATAGATTGAATGAGTATGGTAAAAGAATACAACCCTGGCATACACCTTTCTAGATTTTAAACCTTGTTCTGTTAGAACAACTCCTCATGGTCTATGTACATCTTCCTCATGAACACAATGAAGAGTTCTAGAATACCCATTCTTTGCAATGTTGTCCATAGTTTGTCATGATTCACACAATGAGTATTTGCATACTTAATAAGTACACATCTTTCTGGTATTCTCTGCTCCTGGCCAAGATCCATCTGATGTGAACACTGATATCCCTAGTTCCACGTCCTCTTCTGAATCCAGCTCGAATTTCTTGCCATTTCCTGTGGATGTATTGCAGCTATTTCAGTCATAGTTTGCCTTATCTTAGCTTTTAAAAAAGTCTTTCTGAGATTTTTTTTTTTCAGATTTTTCCCCTTCCAAAATATAGATTAAAAATTAAAGATTCAAAGTTTATGTGTTTCTTCCCACTATCAATTTTCCTTGTCTTTGCAAAAAAGTTACTCCATCCTGTGTTAGGATATGCATTATCCTTGAAATAATGGACTGAGTCTGAAAGCCAAATCAGATGTTTCAAACTTTCTGTCCTCTAGGTGTTTTTCCTTTTTCAATGTCATTTCAATCAACCTGAAACTGTAGAACTGTTGTTGTTGTTAAAGTGTTGTTGAGTCAGTTCCAACTCAAAGAGACCCTGCATAGGGATTCCAAGGAGCAGCTGGTAGGTTTGAACAGCCAACATATGGTTCGCAGCCAACATATGGTTCGCTGATCCTACAGCACCACACCTGTAAGGGGCCAAATAATAAATAGTCATATGTTAGACTTAGCAGGCCACAAGTGGTCTTTGTCACATTTTTGGTTTGCAACCCTTTGAGACTATAAGAGTCCTTGTTCACTTTCAAACTGTACAAAAGCCTGCTACTGGGATGGATTAGGTGCCTATGCCATAGTTTTCTGATCCCTATTGTAGTACAGTGAATGGTAATGTTTGTCTGTATATTTCTCTTCAACAATGGAGGAGTTGAAGTGGCAACATTACTGCACCAGATAGTATATATCAAGGAACTAGAAGGACATAGCAGTATCTTAAAGCTTTATGCTCTATTTACATCCTGTAACAAGTTGCAGTTTGTCACACATGTATCAGTGCCTTTATAAATTGTATAAACATCAAAGCATCTACATAGGCCCTTGTTAAAAGATTGTTGATGAGACCATAATAGCTCAGACAATACAAGCTTTGAAATGACTTTGCAATTCCTAACTTAAGCAAACACCTATAGATCATATTTTCTTTGGACACTCATTTAATTATTCATATACACAATGAATCCGCAAGTATTAATTGAATATCAATCATATACTAATTGAATACCGACCATATACTAGGCACTGTAGCAGATTCTGGAGATACAAGAATGAAAACAGCAAAGTTCCTATTCTCCAGTAGGGGGCGCTCACATTCTACAGAAGAGACAGGCTGAGCAAATTCCCAAACCCAGGAACTCCAAGGCACTTAGCAACAAACCCAAATGTATTACTGTTGAGTCTGTTGCAACTCATGGTGACCCTGTAGGACAGAGTAGTACTATCCCATAGTTATAATCTTTATAATCCTTAAGGATTATAAAGGTACTATCCAAAGCTATAATCTTTATAGAAGCAGACTGCGTATCTGTCTCCTATGGAGTGGCTAGTGGGTTTGAACCATTGACTTTTCAATTAGCAGACAAGAGCTTAACCATTGTACCACCAGTGCTCAAACAAACAAGCACATTCATGTAAAACCTGCAGGCGTGATGAAGAAAAACAAAGCAGGGTAAAATCATAAATACTGTTTGGAGGAGCTGAGTGGTCAGGATGATCTCCAAAAGGAGGTGGGAGTTGAAATAAAAATGCACTGAGGGAGCAAGCACTGCGGCGGGAGTGGGGGGAGTATCTAGGGGCTATCTGAAGAACTAGTAATGTTCTGTATCCACAAGGGGCCTGTTGGCTGGAGTAGAGAGGCTGAAACGGGGAAGGGTTTCATCAAAGATGTTGGAAGACTAATGGAATCCAGATGCATCATTCCTTGTAATTCATTGTAAGGACTTTGGATTTTGAGTGGAATGAGAAGCTTTTAGAAGGCTTTGAACAGGGCAGGGTTTTGATATGAGTAGGTTTTAAAAGGATCACTCTGGTTGCTGTGCAGAAAATAGACCAAGGGCAAGGGTAGAAGCCAGGACAGTAGGTAGAAGGTTATTATAATTGTGTGGGTGAGAGATGACCATGGTTGGACTGGGGGGTGGAGGGGTGGTAGAAAATGTATCTGTTTTCACGTGGCTCAGCATACAAGAAGTAAGTGTGTCTTTAATTGCATATATTTTCTAATACTGAAGGTTTCCAGCCCCACCTAATTGTCTATCCCAGAATAGGTATTGCTAGCCAAGACCTTTTTCAATGGAAAATGCAGTCTAATTAAGTTAAAGTTTATTTATTATATAGCCAACTTTTATATCTGAAAATCTAGACATAGCCTATGTTATTATCATTAATAAGAGTTCGTGGCTATAAATTAGGATGACTTCATGGGGCAGGGCTCCCTTTAATATTGAAGAGTGATGGAACTCTATTTAGAGCAGAGTTATGTAGAACACTAATCTTTCAGCAATGGCTTCACTTTCAGTTCTCTATTTACGTCACTGGGTTGCTTTGTTGCAATAAGGAATGGACACAAACAAGTGTAACTCTATGCCTACCAATGCAAGGCAACAACTGCGTATATAAACACAGCAAAGCACACACTGGATTCTCAGTTAACTGAATGGCAACTGAGTAATGAATTTTAACATTTAAAAGTTAATATATTCAAGTGCTGAGGACACCCTAGTCAGTAAGATGAATATGAAGATCCTTTAAATTAACTTTTTTTTCTAATTCACTGAATTCATATTAAATGAATTAAGTTTATTATTTCTTCTCTGCCTTCTGTTGAGCTGAATTTTTTTTTTTTTTTTGAAGTTCACTTCAATGCTGAGTTTGGATTTTTCTTCCTCCAGTGTTTCCCAAACTTATTTACTGGTAGTAGTTACTGTTAAGAAAAAAGAAAGAGGGTATTCTATCTTTGCAAACTATTGTTTTTGCTTTCTTTCATTCTTTTTAATAAAGTTATAAATTATGTGAAGGAAAATACACAGACTTAAATATGTAGCTTACCAAGTTTTATTGTAACTACCACTAAAATCAAGATATAACATATTTACAACATCCCAAATAAACCCTTGTGTACCCTATCAGTCAATACCCCAGGCACAGAAATCATATTCTGATCTCTTATTTCCACAGTTCCTCTGCTTTTGAGTTCAGTACGAATGCAATCACATATAGGACGTACTCTTTTGTATTTGGCTTATTTTATTCAACATTATGTTTGTGAAATTCATTCAAACTGTCACATGCAACACTCATTAATTCCTTTTCATGGCTGTTTAATTTTCCATTATGTAAATACTCCATAATTTACTTATCTACTGTACTTGTTGTTGTTGTTGTTGTTATCTACTGTACTAATGATGGATATTTGGTAGTCTCCGTCTTGAAGCTATTCTGAAGAAATTATGAACAATCTTATACATGCCTTTTGGTGACATAAGTACTAATGAATTTTTTAAGTTTTTATTGGGAATTGAGTGATAGTTCACATGGGAGAACATCAGTTTTACACTCATTATTTCATTTCAATGATTATAATCTTCTCTGTGCATCGTCATTCAACTGTATTTGCTTTTATTCCCTCTGTTTGTTTGTTTTGTGTGCTGGGGGGTAGGATGTACACAAAACCACTCAGGAATATTATCATTTAAACAACCAAAGGGCACAGTCTGCAAGCCAGCCTCCTGGCCACCAGCGATTGGCCACCAGCACACAGCCTTTCTCTGTCCATGAGTCTAGAGTCCTCAGCTGCTCTATTTCTCCAGGTCCTCATCTCTGCCTCGATCTCTGGTATCGCTGAGTCTCTGGCTAGGGCCCCACATTCTGCTTGTGCTCTTCTCCCTTAATGGTCCTAGGGTCTTCTGTTTCTGTACTTAACTACTCCCCTCTTTTTGTTACAAAACTTCTACCTTTACAGTTGTGACAGTAGTAATTAGTCATGATAACAATTACTCCTTATCGAATCATAAGAATCTTATTCCCATCTCCTTTCACCAGACACGTCTAGACAAGATGAGAACTATACAGTGGGGATTCTACCTTCCCCTTCACACTCTGAAACTAAATTTCCTCTTGGAAACTTGGAAACCAGTCACTTTGTGCCTTTATGTTGTTATTGTTAAGAACCGTGGAGTCGGTTCCAACTCATAGTGACCCTGCACAGGGTTTCCAAGGCTGTAAATCTTTACGAGAGCAGAATGCTTCATCTTTCTCCCACGGAACCACTGGTAGTTTCGAACTGCTGATCTTGAGGTAACCACTCGCTATGCTACAAGAGTCTCTCCCATTTCCTCTTCTCTCTCTCATCTCCAGGTCGGTGGGAGTCTGTGGAATGTGGCCGACCTTGGCCCATATCTTCATTGCTGCCTTTCCCTCGATTAGTACTAATTTATGTTGAATATATACCCAGGAATGGAATTGTTGGGTCATGGGGTCTGTGTATGTAGACTTCTTTTTTGCAGTAGACAATGTTTTATACTATTGGACAAAGGACAAAGTAGTGCTACAGAAACAATAGTATTTAATGATTGTATGAAAAAAAAAGGCTAAATGTTTAATTCAATTGCTGGGAATTATTTGGTTGGTTATTACTTTTTTATATAAAAAGGCCATGAGGAAGCTGAGAGTGAAACATCCAGCTGATCTGAAGTTGGGGGAGGTGTGCAAGAATCCCCAAACTTGCAGATAGTACCCATTTGACCTAGCTTGGATGGCTTGCTGATCAGAACTTGACTAGAGGAATATAAAGAAGTTTGATACAGGAAACACGTGTAAATTGCTACAAATTGATGAACTTGACCTTTGCTTAAGAATGCAGTTGCTCAAAATTCCAACCAAGAGGGAAAGAGTCATCAAATCAAAGATCAAGCCTGTCCCTTCGGTATACAGAGTTGATAGGGATGGACAACTTAGGCATTGGCTACCAAAATGGAGGGTCATAAAGGCACGAAGTGGCTGGCTTACAAGTTCAAGAGTTTACTTAAGTTTCAGAGCAAGAGGGGTAGAATAGAATCCCCACTGAATAGTTTTCCTCTTGTCTAGATGGGTTTGGTGAAAGGGGATGGGGGAGGATGAGGTTAGGATTCTTCTGATTCAGTAGTAATTGTTATCATGACTAATTGCAATGGTCACAACTGTAAAGGTAGAAGATGTGAAACAAAAAGGAGGAGTAGTTAATTTTCATTTCAGGAACAAAGGACCCTAGGACCATCAATAGGGAAGAGCAGGAGTGGAATGTGAGATCCTAACCAGAGATGCAGAAATACTAGAGACAGAAGCAGAGGAGATGGCATACAGAGATACAGCAGCTGAGGACTCTAGACTCATGGAATGAGAAAGGTTGTGTGCTGCTCTTATTCCCTAAACAGACTCAGATAACACCAAAATAATGACTGAAGTAAGATATAATATTTTTCTCATTGGTACTCTAGTTTTCAATAAAGTAAGTAATCTAAATTGTAATACTATATATTTTCCATGAAACTAAATGCAACTATTTTTATTTAGAATCATTGCAAAGTGCCCTTTGGTCATTTAAATAAATATGTATTTTCTGTGTGTTTTGTGTACATAAAAAAAAAAAAAAGAGGAATCGAGGTAAATACTGTTAATTGATGGTCCATGGAAGGGACTGTAATCATTGTGATGAAACAAAATATGATTGGTTGAGTGAAACTGATGATCTTCCCAGTAAACGATCATTTAATTCACAATAAAAACTTTAAAAATAAATAACTTTTAGAAGAAAAAATAAAAAGGTAATGAAGAGTGATAACTGATCTGTGGCAATTACAACAGGTGCTGGAAATTATCATTACAGAAATATTCGACCTGTGAAGATAGCTATTTTATAGCTCTCTGTGATTAAATCAACCTACTTTTGTATTTTTGATCTTTATATGAAATAGTTAAAAAAAAAAACAAAAAAACAACGGAAGTTGTAATGACTCATAAATAACCCTAGTGAAGCATTTAGTCTGTAGCCTAGCGCGTTGCAGATTGTCAATAGATGTCATGGAGTGTAAAGATCTCTTGACAACAGCTATGCTGGTGAGAAAGTGACATGGCCCTGCAGAACAAATGTTACCATTACCAAGGAGCAACTGCCTGCTATTGCTGGTGTAGCCACCAGAACTTCATGAGCAAAGCTGAGGCTTTAGTGAGGCATCGTGCCTTTCCCAAAATGGTCATGACTATAGGTAAGCCAGAGAATATTGTGAACATATTATCTGTTAATGAAGGATAGGCTTTCTAGCCAAGAATGTTGTTGTTGTTAGGTGCCATCGAGTCAGAACTGACCCATAGCGACCTTATGCATAGCAGAATGAAACACTGCCTGATCCTGGGCCAACCTCACTATTGTTGCCAAGCTTGAGCCCATTGATGCTGCCACTTGGCCAATCCATCTCTCTGGGGGTCTTCCTCTTTTTCTCTGACCCTCCACCTTACCAAACATGATATTCTTCTCCAGCGACTGGTCCCTCCTGACAATATGTCTGAAGCATGAGAGACGAAGTTTGGCCATCCTGGCCTCCAAGGAGCATTCTGGCAATTAGATGCATGGGGTGGGACCTAATTAAAAGTAGGAAAAATATCTAATTTTAGTCAATGAAACAAGAATAAGTTAGCTTCATTAAATAAACCAAAATAAGTTAAATCCATAAGCCACAACAAGGAAATTTTCCTAATCATGATCAACATTTATGTTGGTAAGACTGATTTATGAGTTGGCATTAAATCAGAAAAAAAATGTGAGTGTAAATACTGCCTGGTCCAACTCCATCATTTTACAGGTCAAGGATTCTGATTCCAAGAGATTAAGCACCTTGGTGAGAAAGATGACCCAGAACAGGGTCTCCTGATTGGATCCTAGAGGGTCATCCGATTGAAACACATACTTCAGAAATGTGGCCAAGATCAAATAACCTGGAGACCTCTCATGCTGGAGTAAGACCAATTTTGCATTCACATCAGGGATCCTTTTACACAGCTAGAATTCAAAACATCTGAAAATAGATATCATTAGCCCTGTTTTACAAATGGAAAAATAGGATCAAAGGTAGATTCTAGGCTGGCAGGCTTCATTGCCCAGCTTCTGACTCTGTAAATAGACTCATCATACACATACAAGCTGGTGTGCAAACCTGCTGCAGACACCTGCTCCTGACTCTGGGATACCTTCCAAGTTGTTTTCTATTAACCACTTCTGTATTCTTTGATCATTCGCTCCAGCTCTGTCTACCAAATGTAAAACTCCCAAAGGGCAATGATTTGTTTTATTTATAGATGAATCCCCAACTACTTGATCACGCTGGGCATATAGTTGACAATCAAAGAACATTGGTTGAATGAATGAACAAATACATTTGTACTCCATGTTTTTCCACCTAGCCACTTGAATTGGAAGATAAATTTTAGGCCATGTGTCTATGTTCTGATGTTGAGATGTGGAGGCATAATGATTAAGTGCAAGACTGTTGTTTCCAACCTACTCAGTGGTTTCATGTGAGAATGTCTTGTCAATTTGCTCCCATTAAGGTCACAGCCTAGAAAATCCTATAGAGCAGTTCTCCTCTGCCATTTTGGGTCACTGTAAATTGCAATCCACCACTCACTGCCAGTTTATCATACTGTAGTGGCTTGTATGTTGCTGTGACGATGAAAGCTATGCCACCAGTATTTTCAATACCAGCAGGGTCACCCATGGTGGATAGGTTTCAGTGGAGCTTCCAAACTAAGACAGACTAGGAAGAGAGACAGACCACTTCTGAACGGTTAGTCACTGAAAATCATATGAATAGCAAAGGAACATTGTCAGATATAGTGCCAGAAGGTGAGACCCTCAGGTTGGAAGGCACTCAAAATATGGCTGGGGAAGAGCAGTCTCCTCAAAGTAGAGTTGGCCTTAATGGCATGGGTGGGATTTAACTTTAGGGACCTTCATTTGCTGATGGGGCACATCTCGGAATGAAGAGAAACAGCTGCAAACATCCATTAATAATCTGAACACAGAAAGTACAAATCTAGGAAAATTGGAAGTTGTCAACAATGAAATGGAATTCATAAAGATATAGCTTAGGCATTAGTGATCTGAGTCCTGTTGTGGTGCTGTAGGATAAGCACAGGCGTGCTAACCTCAAAGTCATAAGTTCAAACACTCCTTGGAAACCCTATACAGGGTTATTAAGAGCTGAAACTGACTCGATGGCACTTGACAACAACAACAACAATAAGTGAGCTAAAATTGACTGGTATTGGCCATTTTGAATCAGAAAATCATATGGTTTACTATGCCAAGAATATCAAATTAAAGAGGAATGGTGTCACATTTATTTCCAAAATAACATTTCAAGATCTATCTTGAAGCTCAATGCTGCTGTGATAGGATAATATCCTTATGCCTACAAGGAAGAGCAGTTAATACCACTATTATCCAAATTTATGCATCAACCACTATAGCCAGTGGTGATGAAATTGAAGAATGTTACCAACTTCTGTAGTCTGAAATCAAGATGCATTAATAATTAGTGGTGATGGGAGTAAGAAAGTTGGAAACAAACTGGCCTTGGTGATAGGAATTATCCAGGAGATTAAAGACCAGAAGAATTATTGGATGGCCTCAAGAACAAAAAGACAAGAAAGAAAGAAAAGGCCAAAGTGGGAGAGTCTCTGAAACTTGCTCTTGAGCACAGAGAAGCTAAAGCACTGGAAAATATGATGACATTAAAAAGCTGAACAGAAATTTTCAAAGGGCAGCTCAAGGAGACAAAGTCAAATATTATAGTGAAATGCAAAAGGGAAGAAGGTGCTCAGAATTTCCCAAGCTGAAAGAACAGAAAAAAAAATTCAGTCCTTGGGTGCAATATTGTATTCTATGGGGAAAATATTGAATGATGCTGGAAAGAAAACGAAGATGGAAGGAATACACAGAGTCACTGTACCAAAAAGAATTGGTTGATGTTCATTCATTTCAAGAAGTACCATATGATCAAATGGCATTGAAAGAAGTCCAGCCTACACTGAAGGCAGTGACGAAAAACAAGGTTTGTGGCACTGGACCGCAAAGTCAGTTTGAACCTGGCCGGCGGTTCAAACTCACCATCTGCTCCTCAAAAACAGTATACAGGGTTGTTATGAGTCAGAACTGACTTGAAGACCCTTAACAATAGCATCAGCAAGGCACTGAAGTAATATAAATTGAAATGGTTTAGCAATACGATGCCATGCTGCAGAAACTTTCTTGTCTATAGCAATAAATTTGGAAGACAGCTACTTGGCCAAACGATTGCAAGAGATCCATACTTGTACACATTCTAAAGAAAAGTGACCTTAACAGACTGAGGAAATCATCAAACAATATCATAAATATCACATGCAAGTAAAATTTTCCTGAAGATAACTCCAAAACAATTACAGCAGTACGTTGACAGGGAACCGACAGAAATTCAAGCTGGATTCAGAAGATGTGGAACAATGGATATCATTGCTGACATCAAATGGATCTTGACTGAAAGCAGAAAATACCGGAAAGATGCTTACTTGTGCTTTGCTGCCTATGCAGAGGCATTCGACTATGTGGATCATAACGAACTATGGACAACATTGCAAAGAGTGGGTATTGCAGAAACTTAATTATGCTCATGAGGAACCTATCCATAGATTAAGAAGCAGTCATTGTAACAGATCAGGGGGCTGCTGAATGGTTTAAAATCAGGAAAGATGTGAATCAGGGTTGTATTCTTTCATACCATATTTATTCAATCTGTATGCTGAGCAAATCTGAGAAGCTTGATTATCTGAAGAAAAACATGGCATCAGGATTGGAGGATGACTCATCAATAGCCTTCAATATGCTTGGTGAAGGCAAAGAAGACTTAAATTATTGGTAAAGATCAATATGTATTACACCCCAATGTAAAGAAATATCACAAATTCTCACAATTCCCCCAATAAATAACATCATGACTAGAGGAGAAAAGACTGAAGCTGTCAAAGACTTCAATTTGCTTGAATCCATAATCAATGCTCATGGAAGCAACAGTTCATTAAGAAATTAATGTATTGCATTAGGCAAATCTGCTGCAAAAGACCTCTTTAAAGCGTTCAAGAGCAAAAATATCAGTTTGAGGACTAAGGTGTGGCTGACCCAAGCCATGGCTTTTCAATCACCTCATATGCATATGTAAGTTGGACAATGAATATGATAGTCCATTGAAAAATTGATGTATATTTGAATTATGTATGTGTTTGCAAAGAATACTGAAAAGTACCATGGGCTGCCAGAAGAACAAACTAATGTCTTGGAAGAAGTATAGCAAAAATGCTCCTTAAAAGTGAAGATTGCAGACTTCATCTCTCATACTTTGGACATATTATCATGAGGAACCAGTCTGTGGAGAAGGACATCATACTTGGAAAAGTGGAGGGTCAGCAAAAATGAAGATCAACAACAAGATAGATTGACACATTGCAGCACAATGGGCTCAAATGTAACAACAGTTTGGAGGATGACACAGGACTAGACAGTGTTTTGTTTTGTTGTGCATAGGGTCGTTATGAGTCTGAACCAAATCTATGACACTTCACAACACAGGAAGAGCATAAGTTGAAATAAATTTAATGACACCTAATTACAACAATAGCACTGTATGTTTGGAGTCCTTAAGTGATGCTGATGGTTTGAGTCCACTAGTTCCAAAAAAAATCGCCTCTGAAAACTCCTAGTACACAGTTCTATTCTAACGTAAGCAGGGTCAACATTAGACAGAGTTGATCAATGACAAGTGGTGGCGGTGGTGAACTTTATGCTGGCCAGTTCCGTATTCTGCAGCCTTCAGTACAAGGAGTCTGCCCTTGGACCATAGCCTGTATTCCAAAACACAACCTGCTTGTCACTTTCCTTACTCTACGCTAAAGATGGAAGACATTACAAACTTGAAGCTTGAACTCGTCATTTTCAGAGGTGCAAATGAGAATCCTCAAAGTCCTGTACACTGTGAGGAGTCTGTTGCTGTCTTCACTAGTGAAGCCAGAGGACCAGACCCCTCTGGAATAAAATAAAGAATCAAACATCCATTTACATAAACACAGTGAATCCAAACAGGGCTTCCTTTCAATGTGGTCATCCAGTCACCTTAACCAAGGCTAACTTATCTTTCATACTGGCTGTATGAGACTTTTTTACTCTGAACTGCACTTGATGCTCATTTGAAGCCCATTTCACCAGCATGTACAAACCACTGGATTACTGCTGTCACAAAGAGTTGGACAGCAAAACAGTTTTTGCTTTACTTCTTTAAGCAAAACAGCTTCGTCGTTCTAGTGGAGCAGTCCCCCAGGCCCCAACCAATATGTGTGAACAGAAAATCCTCCACAAAATCCTGACAGCTCCCTATGCTTATTCCCAAGCATTGTCTTGTATGTTTCCCAATGATCTTAGAAAACAAAAGCTGTCAGGAAACAAGACTAAATTCTAAAGAATTCCGCAGTGGAGCCTGAAGGTTCAGATCCGCTTAACTGAAGCAGTTTATCTTCCCAGTTGACATTTACCCTCTTAAGCTCTTGAGACCCACCACTTCAGAAATTTCCTATCATTTAGGGAGTTATGCTAAAAACTAGTATGCTTAATGTGACCTTCATCCATATACCGCCTAGAGCTGTCTTGGGTGTTGGCAAATACACTGCTGATGATGAAAGTCTCTCAGCAGATATTGTATGCTAATTTTTACCAAGCAAGAGCAATCCAATCATCAGTTACAGGAGACACTGGCTGATCAAGGTATAGAAATTAACAATTCACAAACAGATGAATCACAGGCTATGCAATGGGTCTTCAATGTGGGCCATCTTCCATCCTATGGAGACATTTTCAATGTCCTGTGCTTCAGCCCTAGTTATGCCTATCAGGCTGCGGTCACGTGATCAACATGAAACCTGGCCTTTAGAAGGAAAGACCATAATAGATGCGTTAAAATGAGAAACAAATAGCTTCTGCAACACAAACTACTACATACACATACCTGACCAGGACTTCTGATGGCTTCACCACATTTGTTGCTATGCAGGTATCCTATAGCACTTCATAGATTAATCAAAACCCCTTTTTATCAAAATATTAAAAATCAAGGCCTAAATTTATGACCCCTAGGTAAGAATGGAAGAAGACTTCTTCTGTAAGCCATCTTACATCTTTGCACTCTAAAGACAGTCAGAACTGATGTGTTAATACGTATTAGTCCTGGTATGGTGCTGCGGGTTAATGAAAGGTCCATTTGAAATGCAAGGCCAGTGGTTCAGGTTCAGCAGCTCATCTTCGGAAACCTATACAGGGTCACTATGAGTCAAAGTCAACTCCATGATGCACTTAACAACAACTATAACTTGACCTATTGAGATATATATATATATATAACATACTTTATCAGTGGCTTTTAGGTGCTAGGAAAATATTTGTCAGGGACAGGAGGTGGCTTTTGTGACTTTGGTAAGTACCACCTAGTTTCTTGATGATTAATTGTGCCTTTTTGAAATTGCTCAGTGTTGGAAAGTCAAAGTGGATAGGCCATCAACAGATCTTTAATTTAAAGAGAAGACCAATATGACTCTCCCTTTTGCCTGACCCCCACTAAAATACCAAAAATTTATTCTACATGTCAGCAGGCTGTAGGCTTATGACAGGCAATCTCAAGAAATGCTTTGCATTCGTTTATGTATTATCAGAGGAAACGTCAGCTGAGTTAGGAGCATTGTTTCTGTAGTGGACTCGGGTGTTGAGGGATTTAATTAGGGTGAATAGTTGAAAGAGGACAAAGATGGTTTTTCCTTGGGGACTCATGTACTCTGTTAAGAGGCCAAAAAGAAATGCTTACACAATGACTTTCTTCCTAAAAATTTAGAACACTCTAAAAGCTCCCATTAATTGTGTTCTCACCACAACTCTTAAGTTTAATAAAGTTATAAAGCAAAAATGTTTTTGGGCAGTTAGATGTCTGCCCATAACTCCTTATATGGCAACCCATGGTCATCAGCAAATCTTAAAATTTATTGAGTACCATCACCAACTATTTTCAAGGACTGCAAATGCAAACGTTCTGGGAGAATATTTAGAGCTATTTTGGGGATGTAAAGAGCTCACTTAACTCTTTTTACAAACTTACTTTTTTTTTCAGTTTAAATATTTCATCACTGGACTTTTCCACTTGCTCTGTCTTGTACTGAGAAATTTGATTTAAAAGTCTTATTAGTAACGAGTTTCTGGCTGTTTCTACTGCGCCTTTCTGTTGTCTGCTTTGTGAAAGCAGATACTATGTTGTGTGAATCATAGATGTTTATAATTGCTCATTGTGAATTAGAATCTTCCACATTGTAAAGTAGCTTTCTGTGATTTAGTCCTTGGTCACCTTTCAGGTCTGGAACTTAATTCATCGCAGTGGTTCAATAGGGAGAACAACTACACTAGTGAGATACACACACGAGAGAATGGTCAACCATTTGAGATCAAAAGGGCAGCATGTATCTCAAGACAAAATCCAGAGGGGTTTGGAAAGAAGGAAGAATGGAAACAAAAAATATGGGAAGAAAGTGGGATTAAATTATGTTACATTGAGTGAATTGTAATCATTGAGATTATACGAAGTATATTATTTGTTGAATGTAAAACTCATGATCTGCTTTGCAAACATTCACTCAATTCACAATAAAACAACTTTCTAGGATTAGGGACATGTGCTCTGCACTATTAAGTTTATCTAAAGAAAATAAAAACTGCTGTCACACTAGCCATAAATCAAATGTTCAATACCCACCCATGGCTAGTTTCCAATGAACTGGACAGTACGTTTTGTTTTGTTTTTAAACACTTAATGTTTTTTGGCCTCAGTTCTACCTTGGCTGATATTAAAACCTTTATCTCTATCTTCCTTTTGCTGTTGTTGTTGTTCGGTGCCATTGAGTCGGTTCCAACTCATAGCAACCCTATGTACAAAAAAATGAACCACTGCCTGATCCTGGGCCAACCTCACAATCATTGCTACACCTGAGCCCATTGCTAGTTGAGGGTCTTCCTCTTTTTCTCTGACCCTTCACTTTACCAAGCACGATGTCTTTCTCCAGAGACTAATCCCTCCTGATAATATGTCTGAAGTACAAAAGACAAAGTCGTATCATCCTGGATTCTAAGGAGTATTCTGGCTGCACTTCTTCCAAGACAGATTTGTTTGTTCTTCTGGCAATGCATGTTTCCTTTAATATTCTTCCTCAACACCATAATTCAAATGTATTAATTCTTCTACTGTCTTCCTTATTCATTATCCAACTTTGACAAGCATATATGAGGCTGTTTAAAATACCATGGCTTAGGTCAGGTGCATCTTAGTCCTCCAACTGACATCTTTGCTCTTGAACACTTTAAAGAGGAATTGTGCAGCAGATTTGCCCAATGCAATATGTCATTTGATTTCTTGACTGCTGCTTCCGTGTTGATAGTGGATCCAAGTAAAATAAATTTTTGACAACTTCCATCTTTTCTCCATTTATCATTATGCTATTTATTGGTTCAGTTGTGAGGATTTTTGTTTCCTTTACATTGAAGTTTAACCCATACTGAAGACTGTGGTGTTGGATCTTCATCAGTAAGTATTTTATGTCCTCATCACTTCCAGGTGGCAAGGTTGTATCATCTGCATATCGTAGGTTGTTAATGAGTCTTCTTCCAATTCTGATGCCACATTCTTCTTCATGTAATCTAGCTTCTCAGATTATTTGCTCAGCAGCAGATTGAATAAATATTGGAAATAATACAACCCTGGTGCATACTTGTCCTGATTTTAAACCAATCAGTGTTCCTTGCTCTGTTCAAACAACTGCGTTTTGTCTCTGCACAGGTTCCTAATGAGCACAATTAAGTGTTCTGGAGTACCCATTCTTCACAATGTTTTCCATAACTTGTCATGATCTACACAGTAGTAAACATTTGCATATTCAAAGAACAGGTAAACATCTTTCTAGTATCCTCTGCTTTCCTTTCTGGTATTTTCTGCTTTCAGCCAAGATCCATATGATGTCAGCAATGATATTCCTAATCCACGTGCTCTTCTGAATCCAGCTTGAATTTCTAGCAGTTCCCTATTGATATACTTCTGCTGTTTTGAATTATCTTCAGCAAAAATTTACTTATTTGTTATATTAATGATATTGTCCTATAATTTCCGCATTCCATTGGGTCTCCTCTACTTGGAATGGGCACAAATATGGATCTCTTCCAATCATTTGGACATGAAGCTGTTCTCCAGATTTGTTGGCATGGATAAGTGAGTGTCTCCAGTGCTGCATCAGTTTGGTGAAAGATTTCAGTTTGTATTCCATCAATTCCTGAGTTTTGTTATTTTCTAATGCCTTATGTGCACCTTGGGCTTCTTCTTTCTCTACCATTGGCTCTTGTTCATATGCTAACTCTTGCGATGATTGAATATTGACCATTTCTTTCTGATACAGTGACTCTGTGTATTCCTTCCATCTTCTTATTTTGCTTTCTGCATCACTCAGTAATTTGTCCATGAAATCCTTCATTATTTCAAGTAGAGGCTTGAATTTTTTTCTTCAGTTCTTTCAGCTTGAGAAATGTTGAGCATGTTGTTCCCTTTTGGTTTTCTAACTCAAGGTCTTTGTACATTTCATTATAATACTTGACTTTTTCTCCTCAAGCTTCCCCGGGAAACTTTAGGTTCAGCTCTTTTACCTCCTCATATTTTCCATTGCTTTACCATCTCTGTGTTGGATAGCAAGTGTCAGAATCCATTCTTGTATCCATTTTGGCCTTCACTTTCTTTCTTGTCTTTTCAATGATGTTTTGCTTTTTTCATATATGATGTTTTTGATGTCATCCCACAACTCTTCTGATCTTTGGTAATTATTATCTAATGCATCTGTTATTGAGATGATCTCTAAAATCAGAAGGGATATGTTCAAGCTCATATTTGGCTCTTGTGGGCTTGTTTTAATTTTCTTCAGCTTCAGTCTCAACTTACATATGAGCAATTTATTGTCTCTTTCCCAGTCTGCCCCTGGCCTTGTTTTGGCTGATGATATTGAGCTTTTCTACTATGTCTTCCAACAGATGTAGTCAATTTGATTTATGTGTTCCATCTGGTGAGGCCCATGTGTATAATCATCTTCTATGAATTTTTTTTTCATGTTTTATTGTGAATTATATGATAATTTACATGAGAGAACTTTAGTTTTACATTGATTCCACCATATATTGTTTCATTGTCATGGTTCCAATCCCCTCCATGCATCATCAACCAACCAAAGGGTATACCCTATAAACCCGGCCCCTACACTCCTACCCCCCCCCACCCCCATTCTTCAGTACACAGTCCATCTCCCTCTCTGGATCCAAAGTCCCCAGCTACTTCATCACTCCACGTCATCGTCTCTGCCTATATCTTGGGCCTCACTGCTTCTCTGGGTAGGGTCCCGCTCTCGGCTCTTCTCCGTTGATGGTCCTAGAGACCTCCGCTCCTAGACTTGAGAGTTAATCACTCCCTTCCTTGCTACAAAACATCTACCTTTACATTTCCAACGCTCACAATCAGTCCTGATAACAATCATTCACTATTGTATCACAAGTGATCCTTCTGCATTTCATTTCATCAGCTCCGCCTATACAGATTGGATAGTACTCACTGGAGATTCTGCCTTCCTCCATGCCCCCTAGCTCTAGGTTCCCTCTTGAAAGCTTGTAAGCCAGTCACTTCTTGCCTTTGTAGTCCCCTCTCCCCCCGCCCCCCAATTTGGGTATCCAATGTCCAAGTTGCCCATCTCTGACTACTCTGTGTGTGGAGGGGCTGGGGATGTTTCTTGCTGTAAGTTTTTGTTCCCTCTTTTGGGTTACTGCATCCATAGATGTAGGTCAAGTTCATCAAATTGTATCAGATCACTTTTTTTTTTTTTTTTTGCTTCTTCTTTCTTCTCCTGGTTGGGTTCTGATCATCCATTCATCAGGGCCAGGTCCCGTGGGTACCATCTGCAAGTGTGGGTGTTCTTGTGCATATGCCCTCTCTTCCTATCAGCTGGTAGCTTCACTCTCCACTCTAGTCCTCTATGGCCATGCCACTGACTCTGGGCTCAGGAGTCCCTAGGTCTCCCCACACTGCTGGCCAACCAGGTCCCCATCTGGGTCCACAGAAGCCCACCGAACATTGTAGGGCTTAGCTTGCCACTTCATTGATGCTTTTACCCCACTTCCCCCTATCGGTGATGTGTGTGGTCACCAATCAGAGTGTATGATGTTTTAAAGAAGTATTTGCAACAAAGAAGTCATTGGTCTTACAGAATTCTATCAAGCAATCTGCAGCATCATTTCTATCACCAAGTCCATGCTGGACTGCAAAGTCAGTTTGAAATTCAAGCTCACCAGCCGCTCCTTGGAAACTCTACACAAGGTCGCTATGGGTCGGAACCCTACTCAATGACACTTAACAACAACAATGACAATAATCCTTCAACTTAGTTTTCAACCTTTGCATTCCAGTCATCAGTAATTATCAATGCATTTTGATTGCATGTTTGTTCAATTTCAGACTGAAGAAGTTGGTTGTTGTTGTTGCTAAGTGCCATTGAATGGGTTCTGACCCGTAGCAACCCTGTATAGGGTTTCCGAAGAGCGGCTGGTGAGCTTGAATTGCCGACTTCACAGTTCAAACAGCTTTGCAGTCTGGCACATTAACCCACAGCGCCACACCAAGACTCCAAAGAAGTTGGCAGAATTCTTTAATTTCATCATTTTGTTGGTTGGTGTATACATTTGAGTATTAATGGTATTAACTGATCTTTCTTATGGTCATATGGATATTATCCTATCACAGACAGCATTTTGCTTCAAGATAGCTCTTGAAATATTTTCTGATGATGAACACGACACCATACCTCTTCAAATTATCATTTCCAACATAGACTGGTCTATACCAGTCTACTTCATTTCACAATGAAGTCTTAGTCTGATGCTGTAGGATAAGCACTGGACTACTAACCACAAAGTCAGCAGTTCAAGCCTACCAGTCTCTCCTTGGAAACCCTATACAGGTCTCTATGAGTTGAAACAAGTGAGACAGCACAGGAGGCACTCACTCATCTCTGCCAAGAAATTTGGAAGACAACTGTCTGGCCGACTGATTGGAAGAG
>NW_006408542.1:2809726-2811591 GCF_000296735.1 Chrysochloris asiatica | reverse complement strand
AACAACAACAACAACAACAATCGTTACTAAAACAGACTACCACATCTTTCTTTCCATGGAGTGACTGGTGGGTTTGAACTGCTTACCTTTTGGTTAGCCTCCAAGTGCTTAACCACTGCATCATCTTGAAACTCTATGACCAGTTCTTCTTTGTCCTTTAGGTTCACTCGGTTTTATTTATGAATTTATTTTTGGTAAGTTAACAGGAGTAGATTGCCAAGTCTTTCCTTTTATGCAGCGTCTGGTAGATTCAAACTACTGGCCTTTTGGTTAGTAGCCAAGCACTTAACCATTGTACCACCAGGTTCTCTTTAACAGACTTTAATGTTTAATGTAATTTTCACTTGATGTGAAATGTATATGCTTACTAGTAACCAAAATTTAATTCTTTCTGAATTGTGAAAAATGTAAACATCCCTGTAACCCAAACCCTAGCAAGTATAGGATAGTGCCCTTCCCTACAGAATACTGTCCCATTCCAGTCAGTTCCCACTCTCACCCCTCAGAAAGTTTTGTGATTTTTTTGCCACCACTAGTTTTGTCTGACTTAGAACTCCAGAGAAATTAAATCTTGTAGTATTTCTCATTTGTGTAATAGTTATAGCATTTACTCAGTATAATGTAGAGATGCTTCTGTGTGGTTGATTGTATCACCAGTTTATTCTTGTCAGTTGCTCCGTGGTATTCTATGAGAATGTATGGCAGCTTGCTATATGTTCTGTTATTAATGTTCCCATTTTTTATGATTAAAGTTGTTAATGGATTTCTGATTTTTACAGGAACAGAAAACCTCATCTTTCTTCCAGAAAGTGATTGGTAGATTTGAACTGCTGACCTTGGGCTTAGCAGCCTAGTTCGTAATCCACTATGCTACCAGGGCTTCTTAAATATGAGTTATTAATATGTATAATCATATAATCATCTACTAGGAGAATGGAGTCCTGGTGTGGCATCATGCGTTAATGCACTGGGCTGCAAGGTTGCTGTGAACTACAATGTCAAGCTTACCAGCCGCTCCTCAGAAACCTTATACAAGGTCGCTAGGAGTCAGAACCAACTCGACAGCACTTAACAACAGCTATGAGAATTTACTATATATTTTTTAGATGTGAAATTTTGAGACAAAAAGAATATTTTAATTGTTGACATATTGTTAAATTGTACTTTGGATTATTATAAAACTTGGGACTTTGCTTGTCTTGGAAGATGACTAAAATTAGAATAATAAAATTTCAAGTATTAAGGCTCAAATACAACTAATCTCTGTTACTAAGACATTATCTTGTGTTCGAAATGCTATTTATTCTATTCTTGCTGAGAATATATGAGGAGGCTTGAATAAGTGTGTGGAAAATGGAATTAAAAGATAATATAATTTTCCAAACATTTCTTAAAATCCCCTCATATACAGCAAAACATACACAAATCCAACCATTTCCATATGTACAATTTATTGACATTGATTACATTTTTCAAGCTGTGCAACTGATCTCCACCTCTTTTTCAGAATTGTTCTTTCATCAGAGTCAACTCATTGCCCCCTAAGGGGCCTAGCTAACCTTTCAGTGCTATTGTCAGTTTGATAGTTCCTAAAAAAGCACAATTATCTTGGCAGACTGGTTTTGCTGGATATGCTAAATTATTGTTAGCCTTTAAGGTATCCTCAGGGGGTTTTCTGGTTTAAGATTATCACAGGACAATAGTTTCAGAGGGTCAGTCACCTTCTACAACTCCTGAAACTTTAGTAGTTGTTGTTTTATTAAGTGCCTGGAGTCAGTTCCAACTCTTAGCACCAACCCTGCATAGGGTTTCCAAGGAGCAGCTGGTGGGTTTGAAAACCACCTTGTGGTTCAAATTGACTTTGC
>NW_006408542.1:2800601-2808568 GCF_000296735.1 Chrysochloris asiatica | reverse complement strand
CCTTGAATCCTTCAATATTGAAGCCCAAGGCTTGAATTTTCTCTTCAATCCATTCAGTCTGCGAAATTCTGAGTATGCTCTTCCCTTTTGATTATCCAATGCCAGATCTTTGCACATTTCATTAATAACTGTGTTTTCTTGAGCTACCCGTACAACAGCTGGGCAGCTCTTTTACGTCCTTGTTTCTTCCAGTTGCTCCAGAGCTCCTTTTGTTTAAGAGCAAGTTTCTTCTGACATCCATTTTGTCTTTTCTTTCTTCCCTAACATTTTAATGAGCTTTGCTTTCTACCTGGTGTGATGTTCTTGATGTCATCCCACAGCTCTTCTGGTCTTTGACCAGTCGTGTCTAATGCATCAAATTTGTTCTTGAGATGGTCTCTAAATTCAGGTGAGATATGTTCAAGGTCATATTTAGGCTCTTGTGAACTTGTTATAATTTCCTTCAGCTTCAACTTGAACTTGGATGGTCTGCTCCACAGTAGATGTGATAGTTAAGGCTTTGTGTCAGCTTAACTAAGCTAGGATTCTCAGTGGTTTGGCAGTTGAGACGTAGTAATCCCCATATAATATCTAATATAATGTAATCAACTATATGATGAGATCTGCTGTGAGCAGCCAGTCAACTGAAGGGAAGTCTCCATGAAGATGTGGCCTGCTTCTAATATATTAGACACTCAGGCAAAGCTTGTTTGCTCTCTTCTGGGTCTAGATCTTGCACTTGGTTCTTCCTCTGACTTCAGTCAGTGACCTGTTCTATTAGCTGCCAATCCGGGGAATCTTCAGCAGCCTGCCTTCTTACTTGGCGCCTGCCTGCCTAGCTGTTGTCTGACTTGCTGATCTTGGTGCATCTGACCCGGACTTGGAACTCTCCCACCATTGCAACTGTGTGAGCCATTTCTTTGATATAAGCTTCTCTTTATATATACACATATAAGTTTCATTGGTTTTGCTTTTCTAACAAACCCACCTTAAGTCTATGCCCCTCGCCTTGGTTTGGTGTATATTAAGTTTCCTCATCATTTCTTTTCTTGTTGTTTTTGTTATTAAGTGCCGTTGAGTCCGTGCCAACTCATAGCAACCCTATTTAGTATTTCCAAGGAGTACCTGGTGAGTTTGAACTGCAAAATTTGTGGTTCGAACCAACTTTCAGTCCAGCGCTTATCCTACAGTGCCACACCAGGACTCCATTTCTTTTTGTAGATGTAGTCCATTTGATTCCTGTGTCTTCCATCTGGTCAGGTCCAGGTGTATAGTTGCCATTTATATTGTTGAAAAAAAGGTGTTTTCAATGAATAAATTATTAGCCTTGCAAGATTCTGTCATGTGATCGCCAACATCATATCTTTTATTATGACCATAGTTTCCAACTACTGATCCTTCCTATTTGTTTCCAACTTTCACATTCTAATCATCAGTAATTATCAGTGCATCTTGATTAAGTTTAGACTGAAGAAGTTAGTAGAATTCTTCAATTTCATAATCATTAACTTTACTAGTTGGTGAGTAAATTTAAATAATAGTAGTAATGACTGATCTTCCTTGTAGGCTGTGGATATTATCCTATCACGGACAGCATTGTAATTCAAGATAGCTCTTGAGATGCTCCTTTTGATGATGAATGCTATGCCATTCCTCTTGAATGTGGCATTTCCAGCATAGTAAACCATATGATTGATTTCAAAATGGTCAATACGTATCCATCTCAGCTCACTAGTACCTATGATATTGATCATTGTGCATTCAATTTAATTTTTTTACGACTTCCAATTTTGCTACATTCGTGCTTCATACAGTCCACATTCCAGTTATTAAAGGATATTTACAGCTGTTTTTTCTCATTTTGGGTTGTGCCCAATCAGCAAGTGAAGGTCCTGAAAGCTTTGTTCCATCCATGTTATTATGGTCAACTCTATTTCCAGGAGATAGCTTGTTCTAAGTCATGTTTTGAGTGTCTTCCAACCTGTGGGACTTATCTTCTGGCGCTATACCAGACAATGTTCTGTGCTATTCATAATGTTTTCAGTGACTAAGCTTTCAGAAGTGATCTGCCTCTCTTTCTTCCTAGTCTGTCTTAGTCAGGAAGCTCTGCTGAAACCTCTCCACCATGGGTGACTCGGCTGATGCTTAAAATACTGGTGACATAGCTTCCAGAATCACAGCAACACAGAAACCACCACACTATGACAAACTGACAGGCAAGTGGTTGTTGTTGTTTTGTGCTGTGGAGTTGGTTCCGACTTATAGCAACCCTGTATAGGGTTTCTGAGGCTGTAAGTCTTTATGGGAGCAGAAAGCCTCATCTTTCTCCCGCGGAACCACTGGTAGTTTCGAACTGCTGAACTTGGAGTTCACAGCCAGATTCTCAACCACTAGAAAGTGAATATACAGTAATTGATTTTACTGTCCTACATTTTTTAATTTAGTCATTTATAACTCTGTTTCCGTAAGTCATACAATGTATGTAAATAAGATTTAGCTAGTCTATTCTGTTATAGCAAGCAACCTCCAAGTGTCATAAAAATAACAATGATGCCTTTTTCACTTGGAGGTCTAGTTAAGGCATTCTGCATATTGTCGTCATGTAGGGACTACGGCTGACAGAGCGGTTGCCTTCTGGAATGCCATTGGTCACCAGAGGAAAGTAACAGGGATTTTCATAGGAAATTACATGCTTTCCCCTGGAAGTGGCACTAGTCACTTCTGAACTTACTGCTCAGAAATGGTTGCAAGGCCCCATCCAACTGGCAAAATTTCAAGAAGGGAAAAGAGCTAAACATGGGGAACATTACCAATGAAAGTCACACTTTTATAAATATCTTAGTATATAAGTCATTTTGGATACTTGCTTATTGTTTCCCTATTTCAAATATCTATAGGAAAATTGCTTTATAAAAGATATAAATATTTTTATGCTATTGATGGCATGTGTTGGACTTTTATCTATTGCTGTCTCTCAGATCTATACATCCTTTTACATATGCTCCTTTGCATAGGAGACTGGGATCTGCAAATGACGTTTTTGAGATTCCTTTGTGAGCTGGATTCCAGTTGTTGTTGTTGTTAAGTGCCGTAGAGTCGATTCTGACCCATAGTAACCCTGTATAGGGTTTCCAAGGAGCAGCTGGTGAACTTGAACCACCGACCTTGCAGTTTAAATGACTTTGCAGTCTGACCCATTAGCCACAGCACCACACCAGGACTCCAGTTAGGCTCTGCTAAACCAAATGAACCAAGCCTACTGTGTCTATTCTGACTCATAGTGACCCTATTGGACAGAGTAACCGTGCCCCATGATGTTTCCAAGGCTGCAATCTTTACTACCGAAGCACACTACCACATCTTTCTCCTGCAGAAGGACTTACGTGGTTGAACTCCTGACATTTTTGGTTTCAGCCAAGCTCTTAACCGCTGTACTAACAGGGACCCTTTAGGATCTGCTAGTGGGAGAGTAATTAGAAGGGAGGAGGAGAAAGGGAGCCAATTTTTTCTGCTCTGGCTCCATCAGCAGCCAGGCCTACTATTGGTGATTAGGACTCCAAATTTGGAAACACCAATGGGACTGTTGGATGCTGGCTTCCTGGTCAGTGGCTGTGATAGCTGTTTGTGGGCTCTGGGATACATCAATTCCCCTCCTTTACTTCTGCAGCCCAAAGAGTAGAGTTGTTGTTGTTGTTAATTGTTGTTGAGTCCGTTCCAACTCATAGTGATCCTATATACAACAGAAGTAAACACTGCCTGGTACTGAACCATCCTCACAGTTGTCATATTTGAGCCCATTGTTGCTGTCGCTGTGTCAACCCATCTCACTAAGGGGCTTCCTTTTTTGTTTCACCAACTCCCCCTCCACCACCACCACTTTGCCAAGCATCATGTTCTTTTCCAGGGACTGGTCCTTCCTGACAACATGTCCAAAGTACGGGAGAAGAAAGTCTCTACATTGTCTCTTCTAAGAAGCAATCACTGTACTTCTTCCAAAATAGATTTGTTCATTCTTCTGGCAGTCCATGGTATATTCAATGTTTCTTGCCAACACCATAATTCAAATGCATCAATTCTTCTCTGGTCTTCCTTAATCATTGTCCAACTTTCACATGCATATTAGGTGATTGAAAATACTATGATTTGGTTCAGGCGCTCCTTATTCCTCAAAATGACATCTTTGCTTTTTTAACACTTTAAAGAGGTCCTTTGCAGCAGATTTTCCTAATGCAGTATGTTGTTTGAAGGAGTAGAGTGAATTTTTCGTAATTAATGACTTCTAAGGTCGGCGGTTCAAGCTCACCAGCTGCTCCTTGGAAACCCTACACAGGGTTGCTATGGGTTGGGATTGACTCGACGGCACTTAACAACAACAACAACAGGTAATGACTTGTTGTGTGACATCAAATAGGTTATGACTCATAGCCACCCTGTATAGGGTTTCTAAGAAGTAACTAGTGGATTTGAACTGCTGACCTTGTGGTTAGCAGCACAATGCTTATCTGTAGTACCATATCAGGACTTCAGGTAATGACTACTTCCCTTTTGTTCCTCTAGTCCTTCAACAATTTTCATACTCATTCATTGGATTCAATCTTTTCTGTCTAAATTGCCTGACTATTGTATTGCCAAATTGTCCTCTAGAAACTTTGTAACAATTTATATCCATTCCTTAATTCTATGAATCCTACTGCTTCCTTTATCCTTCGCCATAAGTGATATATTTGGTATTATCATTTAAAAATTATCTTCCAATGTAATTGTTACTAGGTCTATTGAGGTTAATCCCAACCCATGCACAACAGTAAGTAATTCTGCCTAGTTTTGAGCTACCCCCAAGATGGGTTGTAGATTGAACTGGGATGAGACCATTGTGATTACTGAATATCTATTTGGTATACTTTTATTTTCTTATTTACTGAACTTCTTCATTTATTGAGACTAATTTCTCATTTGTTTATTAGCCATTTGCTTTTGTTTCATGAATGATAAATCATTCATGATTTTCATCTATTTTGTTGTTGTTGTTAAATGCCATGGAGTCAATTCCTACTCACAGCTACCCCATAACAGCAGGTGGTATGTTTGAACCACTGACTTTGTGGTTAGCAGTCCAATGCTTATCCGGGTTATCTTTACTTTTCACTGGTTTGTAAAACTTCTTAATGTGTTAAGGACTTTCATCCCTTGCCTTTTTTTTTTTTTTTTTAACTTTTTACTGTGAATTGAGCGAAGAGTTACCAGTTTTACATCCAACAAATCGTATATTTCATTTCATTTCAATGATTGCAATGCCCTCCAAGTAGCATAAGTTATCCAACTTCCTCCCTGTGATTCTTGTTTTCATTCAACCTTTTTTTCCAGCCTTTCTGAAGTTTGTCCTCAGGCAAATGTAACCCTTTGATCTTGAATGGTTGATCATTCCATGATGTGCAAACAACACATCTGTTGTTGTTCTCCCCTAAATACCTATCTACTGCTTGGCTGAAAACTGAACCTTGATGGTGAGTTCAGTTCCAGACCTGAAGGGTAACCAAAGACCATAGTCTTGATTCCTTCAGTCTCTTTCTGACCAGTAAGCCTGATCTTTTTTTTTTTTTTAAGTTGTTACTGTGAATTGAGTGATAGTTTACTTGGGAGAACATCAGCTTTACATTCATCCTATCTTATTTCATGTCATTGCAATGATTACAATCCCCTCCATGTATCATCAAACAAAACAACCAAAGGGTATACCGTGCAAGCCTGCCCCCTAGCCGTTAGCACATAGCTCCTTGCCCTCCCTGAGTCCAGAGTCCCCAGCCACTCCATCTCTCTACCACATCGTCTCTGACTCCATCTCTGGCTTCACCGCTTCTCTGGAGAGGGTCCCACACTCCACTCTTCTCCCTTGATGGTCCCAGAGTCCTCCACTCCTGGACTGCAAAATCAACCCCGCCCCTCCTTTTGCTATAAAACATCTACCTTTACATTTGCAATACTCACAGTCAGTCTTTAGCAATTATTCACTATTGAACCACAAGAGTTTTATCCCCATCTCCTTTCATCCGACCTATCCAGACAGGTTGGAAACCACTCATTGGAGATTCTACCTTCCCTGACAGCTTCTGGAACTAGGCTCCCTCTTGAAAGTTTGTAAGCCAGCCACTTCTTGCCTTTGTAGGCCCTCCCCGCCCCAATTTTGGGTCACCAATGTCCAAGTTGCCCATCCCTGTTTACTCTCTGTGTGGAGAGGGTGGGAATGATCCTTGCTGTAAAGATTCAGTCCCTCATTTGAGATACTACATTTACAAGTATAGGCCAAGTTCATCAAATTGTAATATTTACTCTTTTTTTCCCTCTTCTTTCTTCCTCTAGTCATCCAGCCATTGAAACCAGCTCAAATGGGTACTATCTGCAAGTATAGGTGTTCTCCCCTCACTTCATATCAGCTGGACACTTCACTGTCCACTCTAGTCCTCTGTAGCCATGTCCCTGTCTCTAGGCCCAGGAGTTCCCAGATCTTGACAGGAGTCTATTGAACATGGTTGGACTTAGCTCACAACTTCATTGCTGTTTTTTCTCCACTTCCCCTTATCGGTAGACCAATGTGATCAGCAGCAAGACCACATACCTGCTTATGTATTCCCCTTTAGTCTCAATCTTAGAAAGGCGTTTGCCCTGAGGGGACCTGACTGCTTGTCTTGATTGCTCCCAGGTGAACAACTTGCTTGTTCTTGTAGTAGTCAGACAGCCATTATTGTTTTTGATTTTTCCCTGCTGGTTTTTCTTTCGAGAAGTATCTTCTGTTCGTCTAGCTTCTCCAGTCTGGTCTGCTTGTCTTTTTAAGCAGAGCCTTCCCACCTCAGAAGATTCTGGATGGGGTTTAGGATTCCATCTATGGTTTTATGCATTGCACAGGTTCCACAGGAAGGTTCCTTCACTGGGCAAGTTCTAGCCCCATTTTAGGTATTCCAATCAGTTATAGGCATTTTAGGTATTCCAATCAGTTATAGGCTGAAGACAAACTTACACGCTTTCTATGGTGATGTTTCTGGCTATTCCTTTCTCTCCCCCTCAAGTGTCTATTTTACAATAGGAAAATCTGATCTTTTAAAACTAATTTTGTGTTTTGTTCCACAGTTTTCCCACTCTCTCTAGGAACTTCTAATGTGATCCCTCTCAGAAAAATTGGTAGTGGTAGCCAGGGACCTTCTAGGTCTTTTGGTCTCACAGTCATAGAGACTGATGCTCTTATGGTCTATTGGTTTATTGGACTAATTGATTCCAAACATCTTCAGTTTTTATCACTTTGCTTTCCTCTGAACAAGGAAAGACCAATAGTTGTACCTTAGATAACTACTCCTGTGTGTTCAAGATCCCAGACACTACTCACAAAAGTAGGCTATAGAACATTGTTTTTGTGGATTATGTTATACCATTTGCCCATGATGTCCCCTGAGACTATTCATTTCTAGTTTTTTATTTATGTTTTAAATATGACTCCAGTTTACCATTTGCTTTTTCATTCTGTTAATGGTGTTTTACAACATAAGGAAATTAATTTCAAAAATGAAATTAGTTGTTCTAATTATTTACTATATGATTTCTTCTTTGGGATTAGATTTTAAAGACCTAATTAAGTTTTTTTTTAAATTTCCTTCATAAAATAAAGCTTTAACCTAGACCTATTTAGGACTCACAGATAATAAAATCAGAGATCCATGGTTTCTTAAAATAGTTTTATAATTTGCCTGAAAAGGCTCTCTTTCTTTCTGGATAACAAAAGGCTATATAAAGGGCAAAGAGAATGTTACATGGCATTAATGAAATTAGCATGCTCCCTATAGGGCCTGTGCATCTCTATTCTCAATGGCAAATAAGCTCACCCACAATTCCAGTGGTAAGTGGTTCATGAAGCTCCTTTTTTTTTTTTTTTTATTGTGAATTATATAATAGTTTACATGGGAGAACTTTAGTTTTACATTCATTCCATCGTATATCATCTC
>NW_006408542.1:2794083-2798631 GCF_000296735.1 Chrysochloris asiatica | reverse complement strand
TAGGAGAAAGATGAGGCGTTCTGCTCCCGTAAAGATTTACAGCCTCGGAAACCCTGTACAGGGTCTCTATGGGTCGGAACCAACTCAAAGGCACTCAACAACAACAACAACAATTTCACTCAGCATAATGTCCTCAAGGTTCATCCATGTTATGCGGTGGTTTACCGCTCATGAAGCTCCTCTTTTGTAGGCATGTTTGTGAAATGGGAAGTAATTAATGGTCAGAGGCATAAGCCTCCAGCCCCAGCTGTGTGATTCTGTTTGTCAATGCAGCAACCTTCCTCAGCTCCATAGTCTGAGCCTCCTGTGCTGAAAAGTGATTTTTACTCAGTATGCAGGTACCTTTTCCCTACCTCACTCACCAAATCAGCAGAGATGGTCTGAGGAGATCAAATTATGTGTTGTCTGTATGGTGGTGGTAGTGGTTGTGTGCCACCGAGTCGGTTCTGAATCATAGCAACCCTGTATAGGGTTTCTGAGGCAGCAAATCTTTACGGGAGCAGAAATTTTATGCAAAAGTACTTTCTACTCAGTATTTCATTTGAGGATGCAGGTTTTTTTTAATTATCAGTTTCTTTCTTTTTATGCTTAGAAATTACTTTTCCATCTCAACATTAGAAAAACATTGATCTATCTTTTCTGTTAGTTTAAAGATACCAACTTTTACTCTGAGCAGCAGGGGAGAGTGGTTGGGGTGCAGGAAAATCTTGTAGCAAACAATAATAGCTGATACACAAAAATTTGACCTATTTGCCTTGTATTCCATTCCTCAAGTCTTTTTTTTCAACTTCATTATGGAAAGTATAATTTTCAAGTTGTCTGTTTCTCTGCATTTCCCTCCTAGGAACCATTCCAGGAATACAGGAAGGGATACCGAACAAAATGTTCATGACTTTACACTTTTTAGTCGCAAATACCTCTATTTTCTCAGCAAAGTAATAAATAGCCTCACAGCCCTATCCTCTAATTCAGGAACTGACCTTTCTTTGAAAGGTCGATTGTAAATCTTTTAGGCTTTGCAACCATCCAGTCTCAGTTACAATTACTTAATTAATCTTGCCATTGTAACATGAAAGGGGCCACACACAATGTGCAAATTAGTGAGCATGTTTCAATACAACTTTATTTATTGAATCCCAAAATACCATAGATACCTACTCTCATCTCGGTGCTACAGAGGTGGGTAACCTGGTAATGTGGTTAATGAACAGTTCAATTTTGTTAGTTATATTTATGTAAGATACGCACACTGATCAATTTGAACCCCAAAAGTTGATTTAGTTTGAATATTATTTCCTGCTGCTAAGTGAGGCCATTGTGAGTGATGTCTTCTATGCCTTATTCCTGTATATTGTAGAGTCAAGTTTACTGTCTTCCAGGTCTCTGGAATTTCTGTGGCAGCAATGTCAGTTTATCCAAGAGGCAAAGTGTAGAAAATCAAAGGTAGGCCAGAGACCTTCCTGAAAAGTCACTAATTGTTCCAGCTCACAAACTGTTCATTATTACAGATTGAAGCTGTCAGCTTCTATTCCCTCGTAAAGGTTACTGCTCTTCCAATACCCCTGTTTTTTTGGGAAAACCGCACCTATTGGATAATATGCTGTTATTATTGTTAAGGCCAGTCAAGTTGGTTCCAACTTAGCAACCCTGTATAGAGTTTCTGAGGAGCAGGTGGTGAGTTTGAACTATAGATCTTGCCATTAGCAGTCCAGTGCTTATCCCACAGTGTCACACCAGGACTACAATAATATGCTATGTTGTTGTTGTTAGGTGTCGTTGAGTAGGTTCTGACTCAATGAACTTATTTATATACAACAGAAAGAAACACTATCCAGTTCTGCAGTAACCTCACAATTGTTGCTATGCTTGGGCCCATTACTGTTGCCACTATGCCAGTCCATCTCATGGGGGAGGTGGGGTTCTTCCTCTTTTTTGCTGACCCTCCACTTTACCAAGCATGATGTCCTTCTCCAGGGAATGGTCCTTCCTGATAATATGTCCAAAGTTTGAGAGACGAAGTCTGTCCATACTGGTTTCTAAGGAACATTCTGGCTGTACTTCTTCCAACACAGATTTGTTCATTCTTTTGGCAGTCCATGATATTTTTACTATTCTTCTCCAATACCATTACTTAAATATATAATATGCCATAGGAGCTAGCAAACTTCTCCTTGTTGAAGGACTGCACGTTTACCATTTTATTTTTCATGAAAGAAACTGCTTAATTTGGCTTTCCGTATCCATTGTTTTGTTAAGTGTTATTGAGTCGTTTCTGAAGAGCAGCTGATGGATTTGAACTGCTGACATCATGGATCATTGTCCAGTGCTGATCTTACAGGGCCACACTAGGAGTTACATACAAATTATAGAAGTGTCTGTATTCTTCCATACATCAGGTTATCTTTAATGTTAACATTTTAAATATACATATATATTCATGAGAGGAAGAACACATATGCTATAAGATTGCTAAATTTCTTTTAAAAATATCTTTTTAAGTATTAAAATCTGAATCAGAATCATTACATAATATATATATTTGTTCTCTGATTTTCACACAATCACAGAGTGATTGTGAGTAAATCAGTGAAGACTAAAATCTTCCATTTTTCTTCCTTTCTCCCTACCTCTTTCCCTCCGTCCCTTCTTTTCCTCCTTCTTTCCAAAAAGCCAATTTAAAAAATAGCCCACATTCTACATTCTACTTTGGGGAGTAGTGTCTGAGATCTTAAAAGCTTATGAGCAGCTGTCTAAGGTGAGCTACTGGTCTCTTCATGTACAGAAGAAAGAAGAGTGATGAGAATTGAAGAGGCTTGGAATCAATTAGTCCAGTGGATTAATAGAACATGTGAACATCAGTCTCTACAACTTTGAGACCAGAAGAACTAGATGGTGTCTGGCTACTCCTACCAACTACCCTGAAAGGGATCACATTGAAGGTCCCAGAGAGAGTTGGAGAAAATGTGAAACAAAGTTCTTTTTTTTTTTTTTTTTTTTAAATGACCAGCCAAAGTGTGGTGAGACCTAGGGACTCTTGAGCCTGTGGACAAGGACCTAGCCATGGAGGGCTAGAGCGGAGAGTGAAGTGTCCAGCTGATATGAAGTGAGGGGAGATGCACAGGAATGCCCAAACTTGCAGATAGTAACCATTTGACTTAGCTCCAATGACTTGATGATCAGACTGAGTAGAGGAAGATAAAGAAATTTGATGAAGAAAAGAAGTGTAAATTGCTCTAATTTGATGAACTTAACCTATACTAAAGGAGCTCTGGTGGCATAGTGGTTACGAATCGGGCTGCGAACCTTAAGGTCAGCGGTTCAAAACTACCAGCCGCTCCGCGGGAGAAAGAGGAGACTTTCTACTCCCGTAAAGATTTACACCCTCGGAAACCCTGTACAGGGTCTCTATGGGTCGGAACCGACTCAACGGTACTTAACAACAACAACAACAATGGATGTAGCAGCTTAAAATGCCAATCGCGAGGGAGGGAGTCTTCACATAAAGGATCAAACCTATCCCCTCTGTACACAGGGTTGATAAGGACAGGCAACTTAGACATTGGATATCTAAAATAGTGGGGCTGGTTTACAAGTTTTCAAGAGAGAGTTTAATTTCAGAGTGCAGGGGAAGATACAATCCCCACTGAATAGTTTTCATCTTGTCTAGATGGGTCTGGTGAAAGGAGATGGGAGTAAGATTCTTATGATTCAGTAGTAATTGCTATTGTGACTAATTGTGATTGTCACAACTGTAAAGGTAGAAGTTTTATAACATAAAGGGGGAGTAGTTAATCTTACATTCCAGGAACAGAACATCAAGGGAAAAGAGCATAAGCAGAATGTGGCCCCCTATCCAGAGAAGCAACACCTGAGATGACATGGCGAGATAGAGCCCCTGATAACTCTAGACTCAATCAAAGAGAAAGGCTGTGTGCTGGTGACCACGAGGTAGGCTTGCAAAATGTGCCTTTGGGTTGTTTAAATGATTATATATTCCTGAATATTTTTGTGTACATTAAAAAAGAAAAAACAAAAAAAAACCAGAGGGAATAGAAGCAAATACTGTTGAATGGTGATACATGGAGGGGATTGTAATCATTGCAATGAAACGAAATACGGTAGGATGAACACAAAGCCAATGTTCTCCCATGTAAACTATCATTCAGTTCACAATTAAAGCTTTAAAAATAAAATGACCAGGCTTATTGATCAGAAAGAGATTGGAGGAACCTGAGACTATGACCCTCCGCTGGGAAGAAACTCACATTTGTGGTTCAGTTTTCAGGCAAGCAATAGATGGTCGTAGTGGGGACAACAACACTGATAAAGAATGTTCGCCACAGAATGGCCAATCATTTTAAATCACAAGAGCAACATTTACCTACGGACAAAGTTGAGAAGGGGCAGAAAGGTCCGTGGAATGGAAATAGGAACTACAGGGAGGAAGTGGGATAAATCGTTGCATGTAAGGGACGGAGATGAAGCAAAGTATTGAATGTAACAGAGAATCTTGTCTATAACTCAACACTCAATTCACAGTAAAAAAAA
>NW_006408542.1:2779968-2793983 GCF_000296735.1 Chrysochloris asiatica | reverse complement strand
TTAGTAACAAAATCAAATAAATATGAACTTTATTTTCATTTCAGAGAATTAATATTAAAATATACTAGAGTGTCACTGGAATTTCATTGTAGCTTCTTCATACTCTGAAATATATGTGTCCACTATTTCAGGGACTTGCATTTGCCCATGTTTATCATAAGGAAAGTTCAGAGAAGCATATGAAATGCTGCAGAGTCTGTTCTCCTGGAGAGTTAAGTGTGTGTACAGAGCAATGTTATCAACTGGACACTGGGTTCAAACTCACCATGCTCAAGCTTAAGTTGGAATCATAGAACATTTGGCCAGCTGGGCCCACCAAGGGGCTATCTGCATGATGCACTCACTGAGGGATCTCCTTGAAAAGAGTTCATCCTGAGGTCAGTCAGGCAGGATACATGTGCTAAGGCAAATCTTAGCGTGGTAGGAGAAGCATATCTCTTAGTGCCACAGGATATCTATAAATTTATAAATCTATAAAAATGTTTCTGCGTTATTGATGAGAATATAAAATGGCGGGAAACAGTTTGGTGGTTCCTTGAAAAGTTAAACATAAAACTGACTTTGCTATTCTTGGTTGCAGTCAAATCAATTCCAACTCATTGCAATTTCCTGAGTAGAACGACGCCATAGGTTTCCAGCTGTAAATCTTTACAAGAGCTGACAGCCTTATCTTTCTGCCTCACAGCAGCTGATGAGTTTGAACTGCTGCTGACTTTGTAATTAGTAGGTAGGTCTGTGTCAACTTGACTGGGTCAGGATTCTCACCTGAGATGTAGTTAGCCCCATAATGAGATCTAATACAAAATAAGGACCTCTATGCTGATTGGATATGAACAGCCAATCAATTGAAAGGATGTTTTCTCAAGGGCACAGCAGGGCGTGGCCTGCTTCCAGTATATTAGATACTCACACAAAGCTAGTTTGTTTTCAGCTGAGGTTGGGTCTTATTTCGCGTTCATCTTCTGACTTCTGGTTCTTTGGACTTGAGCTAGTCGTCTCTTCTATTATTACCCATTTGTCCTGGGAGTCATCAGGAGCCTGCCTGAATACTGAACCTGTCTTCCAGTCTTCGTTCATCTGACCTGGACTTGGGACTCTCCCACCAATACAGTTGTGAGCTATTTTCTTTTTTGGTGTGTGGGCTATTTTCTTGATATCAACTTCTCTTTATATATATACATATACAAGTTTCACTAGTTTTGCTTCTCTAGAGCTAAGATATAGACCCATGTTTAACTCATTGTGCATCATTCTAAGCAACCATTAATGTTTTCTTAGAATGACCATGTTATTGTTGTTATGTGCCATCAGTTCTGACTCTTAGCGACCCTGCATTGGGTTTCTGAGGCTGTAAACCTTTACTGGAGCAGAAAGCCTCATCTTTCTTCCGCAGAACAGCTGGTAGTTTCGAACTGCTGACCTTGTGTTCACAGCCCGATTTGTAACCACTACAGTACCATATGCCTCAACAATTTCACTTCTAGGTATGTATCCAAATAACTTGAAAGCAGCAATGTGCAGTGTTCATTCACAATGGCCAAAAGGTGGAAACAACCCCCTAAAATTAAAGCCAAACCCACTGCCAAAGAGTTGATTCCCTGTTAGAGACTGTAAATCTTTAAGGGAGCAGATAGCCTCATCTTTCTCTCCTGGAATGGCTGGTGGGTTTGTATTGCTAACCTTGTGATTAGAAGCCCAATGCCTAACTCATAACAGATGAGTAGGTAAGCACACTACAGTATATTTTCACTCATAAAGAGAACTGAAGTTCTGATATATGATACAGCTTAGATGAATCTTGAAAACATTATGCAAAGTGAAATAAGTCAGACAGCAAAGAACAGATACTGTATGGTCCCACTTATGTGAAATATCTAGACTAGGCAAATGCATAGTGAACAAAGTAAATCAGTGATTATCAAAGGCAGGGTAGTTGAGAGGAAAAAATGGGAACTGTTACGGAATGGATATTGAGTTTCTACTTAGGATGACAAAAGAGTTTTTGTAGATAATGATGATGGTTGCAAATCATTGTGAGTGTAAATAAGGTCACTGAATTGTACACTTAAAAAAAGACAAATTTTACGTTATATGTTTTACCAACTAAAAAAAGAAAAAGTATTCCTGATCCAGCCCCATTGATTTATGTTTAATCCTAGGGATTGAAAAGACTAAAGGTAAAGTCTCAGACTTGTTAATTAGCATTCTCTATCTCAACATAGTGCAACAGCTTATGAAACAAAAGACTGAGCCATTTTCCCCAACTCCACAAATGGATTGTGCTGTACCAAACAAGAGTTACGGGTTTTGTTGGACATGGTAGGGGCTTGGCAGAGGTGGTGCTGCTAATATGAATTTGTTCAGAGCTACCACAGTGTCACACACATACCAGGCATGATGGGGCACTGGGGGCAGCGCCAGAGGGACCCAGAAGCAGCCATATTTGTGATACCCAGCATGCACCGTGTATGCTGATCTGAAGTCTAGCATCAGCATCCTAGGTACCCAGGAGAACTCTGGCAGCTAGAAGAAGCAGATGTTAAAATGACTTTTAAACACGCCTGTAATATGCAGAGGGCACAACTGTGTTTGCTGAAAGTGAAGAGGACTTAAACTACTTACTGATGAAGATCGAAGACCACAACCTTCAGTATGCATTGCACCTCAAGTAAAGAAAACAAAAATCCTCACAACTGGATCAATCAATAACATCATGATAAATGGAGAAAAGATTGAAGTTGTCAAAGATTTTGTTTTGCTCATATCCACTGTCAACACTCATAGAAGCAGCAGTCAAGAAATCAAACGACATATTGCATTTAGGCAAATCTGTTACCCAAGACCTCTTTAATGTGTTCAAGAGTAATGATATCACTTTGAGGACTAAGGTGCATGTCACCCAAGCCATGGTATTTTCAGGAACCTCATGTTCATGTGAAAGTTGGACAATGAATAAGGAAGACTGTAGAATTAATGCATTTAAGTTACGGTGTTGGAGGAGGGTATTAAAAGTACTATGGACTGCCAGAAGAACAAACAGATCTGTGTTAGAAAAAGTACAGCCAGAATGCTCTTAGAAGCCAAGATTGTATGATTTTCATACTTTGGACATGGTATATAAAGAGGCATAAATCCCTGAAGAACAGCATCATGAATAGTAAAATGAAGATCAACAAAAAAGAGAAACCACCAACAAAATGGATTGACCCAGTGTCAGCAGAAATGGCTCAAACATAATGTGAGGATGGCACAGAATTGGGCAGTATTACATTCTGCTGTGCATAGGGTTGTTATGAGTTGGAACTGACTTGATGGCATCTAACAACAACAAAACAAATTTTACATCCAGAGATGTTAAAACTTGTTTTTTTCTATCTTTGATGTTGTTGCTGTTGTAAAGTACCATCAACTCAAAGCGACCTTGTATAGGGTTCCCAGGGAATGGCTTGTGGGTTTGAACCAGTGAACTTAAAGTTAGCAGTCCAGTGCTTATCCTACAGAGCCACACCAGGACTCCTTTCTGTCGTTAAAGAAAGAATTTTATTGTGAGTGGGACAAGAATGGGTGAGAATAAGGATGGGATGTCTCTTCCACACATCACATTATAATATTTTTAAGTTGTTTTTAAGCTTAATGAAATTTTTTCTTTTTTGTTTAAGCTGGTCAAAATGTGTAGACATCAAAAGAAACTGCACAATTGCATCAGAATGGCCTCATCAAAATGTTATGTACCTAAATAAATAAATCACTTAAGTTAAACAGGAGGTGGAGCGACAAAAGCAAAGTCACCGTTTAAGATAATTTTTTACATAATTGAAGAAAGTCCACATACTTTTAATATCTCAATTTTCTGTTTGATTTGACCAGGAGAGACATAAAAGTATTTGTTATTGTTTTCTTAAAGAACAAAATGTTATTCTTTGTGGCTATTACAAGAAAAAGCAAGCTGTTCTCCAGGAAGACATCAAGGCAAGCCATCATGTCCCTTCAGGACAAACTCCCCTCCAAGATTGAAACTGAAAGGGAACACATGAGCAGGCATGTTAGCTCGCTGGTGACTGCGGTTGTCTGCTTGTGAGTGGAAGTGGGGGAAAGGCAGTAATAAAGACGTGGGCTGAGTTCGACCATTTTCCAGATTCCTGTTGACCTTGATATGAGAGAGAGAAGAGGAAGGGCTGGTTGGTCCAATGTTTGAGGAGAATTGGGAACTCCTGAACTATGGACACTGACCTAGCCATGATGGGCTGAAGCTGAGAGTGAAGCGTCCAGCTGATAGGAATTGGGGGGAGGCTTGCAAGAATGCCCAAACTTGAGATAGTACCCATTTGACCAAGCTTCAATGGCTTGATAACTAGAGCTCGGTTCGAGGAAGATAAAGAAGCTTGATACAGGAAGCAAGTGTCAATTGCTACAATTTGCTGAGATTGACCTATACTTAATGGATGTTGTTATTGTTATGTGCCATGGAGTTGGTTTGGACTCATAGCGACCCTGTACAGGGTTTCCGAGGCTGTAACTCTTTACGGGAGCAGAAAGCCTCATTTTTCTCCCATGGAACAGCTGGTAGTTTCAAACTACTGACCCTGAGGATAGCAGCCCGATTCGTAACCACTACGCTACCAGAGCTCCTTATATTTATGGATGTAGTAGCTCAAAATACCAACTGAGAGCTGTGTACTGGTGGACAGGAGGCTGACTTGTAAAATGTGCCCTTTGATTGTTTAAACAGTTATATATTTTTGTGTGTTTATGTGTACATCAAAAAAAAAAAAAGAGGCAAATGCTATTAACCAACGGTGCATGGAGGGATTGTAATCATCTCAATGAAACAAACTAAAATTGGTTGAGTGCAAAACCGATGCTCTCCCTTGTAAATTATCACTCAATTCACAATAAAAGCTTAAAAAAATGTTATTCTTATTCTATGTTGTAGAGCCTTCTGCTGTTAGCCAAAAGTCAGTGGTTTGAATCTACTAGCCACTCCACAGGAAAAAGATATGGCAGTTTGTGTCCGTAAAAATTTCAGCCTTGGAAACCCTAAGGGGCAGTTCTACCTTGCTCTGTAGGATTTCCATGGATTGGGATAAACTCAAGAGCGGTGGGTTAGGTTTGGTTTTAAAGAGAGAAGCATTGCCACTCAGAAGAATTGATATTCCTGAACTTCACTAACTCTTTGCTCCACCTGTGTGTGACTGCAGGCTTCTGGCTTGGTTGCTGCCTAAGTTGTGTATATTGTGCGTTGCACAAAGGCACCCAGTTCAGGGGGTGGGTGGGTACTGTTGTAGCATGTACTGTCGGAGCTGTATCTATCCAGAGAAACACAATGAAACCGTGTAGGCCAGTTTACCCCAGCTCCAAAGTCATCCAGGGACTTGTTAATACTTAGCTTGAGTTCAGGACAGAGGTGAGCTCATTCCTTTATTCTTCCTCCTTGCCAGTCCTGAGTATTGGTCTCTCCTAGAGGTAACAGTGTTGTTGTTGTTAAGTGCTGTCGAGTCGATTCTGACCCATAGTGACCCTGTATAGGATTTCCAAGGAGCAGCTGGTGAGCTTGAATCATTGACCTTGCAGTTCAAACGACCTTGCAGTTCAAATGACCTTACAGTCTGACGCATTAGCCCACAGTGCTACACCAGAGGTAACAGTAGTGAGATGTTAAATGGATGATTAACTAATGATTAACTAATAAAAAACAAAACCAGACCTTTATCCTCACTTCATTGTAGGAGAGAAAACTAGAAATTTAGAAAAGAAATTAAAATCATTGCGATGCTAAGTTGTTAGCCAAATTGAGAAGGCCAAGATTGTCCTGGCTCAAACCAAGTAAGAAGGCTTCCAGAGAACCAGTGAGAGGGCAGTGCTCGCCAGAATGATGACCATCAACCTCTCCAACTTTTTCCTTCTTACTGAGACACAGGACTGAGATTCCAGTGTCCCTGTAGGCTCCAAATGGGATATAATGAGTGAATTATTGGAGAGCTTTTCCTTGGTGTTTAGGACTGTTATTGATTGATAGAATTGCAAAATATGTATTTGAATCCTCACACCATACCTGTGGATATAATCTGATCTAATCTCTGATGCAATCATCTTCCATAATGCAATCTCACATAAAACCATCAATAAATTGAGGTCACACCAGTGTCCAGTGCACACTAAATCTAATCACATCTGAGTTATATAAAGGCTAACACAGACACAGAGACAGGCATAGACAAATTGGGAAAGACAGATGTCATGTAAGCATTGTCTACAAGTCAAGAAATGAAAGAATGCCCAGGGCTACTGACAAGGAAGGAAGAGACCCTGATTTGTACTTGTATCTTCCAGAACTGTAAGAAAAGCAGTATCTGTTCTCCAAAGCCATCCACTTGTATTTCTCTTGAAGGTGCACTACATAATTAAGCCAGGGGGTGTATGTAAAAATAAGAATTGGACTAGGACTTAGAAAATTCTAAAGACAATGTTGTTGTTGTTAAGTGCCATCAAAATTGGCTCTGACTCATAGCAACCCTGTATAGGGTTTCCAAGGAGTGGCTGATGGGCTTGAACCTCTGACCTTGCAGTTAGTAGCCCAGTGCTTATCCTACAGAGCCACAAAAGGACTCAAAGGCAATATTGTTGTTGCTAGGTGCCATCGTGTTGGTTTTGACTCATAGCAACCCTGTATAGGGTTTCCAAGGAGTAGCTAGTGAGTTGGGACTGCTAACCATGCAACTTTGTGGTCTAGTGCTTTTCCTACAGCACCACACCATAGAGAATTCTAAAAGCAGTGGGAAACAGCTCAAACTTACACCTTGTTTTGGGGAAAAAATGTATTCTTTTCCCTGTGGGCCAAGGGGACAACCCATACAATACCTTAAAAAGACCCTATACAAAAAGATAACAGAATAAAGAGACCTCAGCAGGAGATCACCACTTGTTGGTCAGTTTGTTGTACTGTGGTGGCTTTCATGTTGCTGAGAGGTTAGAGACTATACCACCAGTGTTTCAAATACCAGCAGGGTCATCAATGGTGGACAGGTTTTAGCAGAGTTTCCAGATTAAGAGAGATTAGAAAGAAGAAAAATGTGTTCTACTTCTGCGGGATTAGTCCCTGAAAATTTTGTGAATTCAGTGGAACATTGTCTGATATAGTGCCTTAAATGCAAACTGGACATTGAGTAAGGAAGACTGGAGAAGAATTAATGCATTTAAATTATGGTATTGTCAAAGAATATCTAAAGTACCACAAGCTAACAGAAGAACAAACAACATCTGTCTTGGAAAAAGTCTAGTCAGAGTGCTCCTTAGAAGTCAAGATGTTGAGACTTCATTTCAAGTACTTTAGACATGTATCCCAGAGACCCTGCAGAGAAAGATTATGTCTTCACGAGAGCAAAAAGCTTTTAAGTCTCAGAAACCAATACAGGGTTGCTATGAGTCGAAACTGACTAAACAGCACTTAACAACAACAATAATCAAGGACCAGTCCCTGGAAAAGGACATCATGCTTGGTAAAGGATAAGAGAGTCATAAAAAAAAAAGGAAGATCCAATGAGCTGGATTGACCCAGTGGCTGCAACAATGGACTCAAACGTCACAATTGTGAGGATGGCACAGGACCGACCAGGCAGTGTTTCCTGTTGTGCATAGGATTGCGGTGAGTCAGAGAGGACTTGAAGGCAGCTTAACAACAGCAGCAGGCAATCACATCAACCTCAAAGGAAAGGATGCAGATTGAGAGGGGATGTGATGAAGAAATGGTACACATCACCTTCCCACAACTGGCTCCCAGGATGGGCCTGAGCATAGAAGGGGAAACATTTTGATCTTTACTTTAAGGTGGAAGTTGTTATTTACATTGATCAAACTCCTTAATACCTGTAAATGAGACTATTTTATGTGAAAGTGATTGAAAAGCCATGGCATCTGGCAAGTGTCTTTAAATAGTGGGGAAGGAAAACTGAATAGAGCACATTTAAAAGCAGGGATGTGAAAGGAAAGAGATCTCTATCCTTACTGCATTCTACCAAATTCAACCCACTCAATCTATCAGCTCCGTAATCCTACAATTTCTCGCTCCAACCACCTTGGGCAGACACCAGGCGAGCCCCTGTGTTCTCATCTCTGCTGTTTCCCACCTTCTCCTCGTCTCACCAGCACAAAGCCTTCCCACTTTTCTTTTAGCAATAACAATGTCTTGGTATATGTCAACTCATACAAATAGAAATACTCAACCTCCACTAAGACCTTATGGCACCACTATAGTGTTAGTTCATTTGCATTTAAACTACCAGGTAAAGGTAAGTACGGAAGCAGTTGCTGTGGAATGGTTGCAATTCCTGGTGACTCCGTATGTTACAGAGTAGACCTGCTCCCATGGGTTTCTTAGCTGTCATCTTCAGGAAGGTAGTTCATCAGGCCTTTCTTCCAGGCACCAATGGGTGGATTCAAACTGCCAACCTCTTGGTTAGTAGCATCATGCTTAACCATTAACCTAAAGGTTGGCAGCTTGAATCTATCTACCCAGTAGAGCCATTGATAGAAATTAATTTTCCTAAATATTGCAGCCAAGAAACCCCCATGGAGCCGTTGTGCTCTGTAACACTTTGAAGTTGCCGTGAGTAGGAATTGACTTTCCTGCAACGTGCTTGGTTTTTGTTTAAAGGTAAATACCAAATGGGATGAGGTGTTTGAGGATGGGAATGCATATGAGGAGTGCAGACATGCAAAGTTCTCTCCAAAATTCCAGGCTGCAATCAAGATGCAAAAGTAGTTGCTTAAATAGGTAAGAAAATACAGAGGTCAAGGAAAAATCATGGAGGTCTCTGGTCCTCTCAGAAAAGATGGATGAATGGAGAATACTGAGTACTAGAAATCACAGTGGACCAAAGACATCAGTTTGTGTAGAATAAAGGAAATTTGAGAGCAATGGTTATCTCGGTAGTAGGGGATGTGCTTGCCTTTTGTTGTAAGATGCTTTGATGGGGTCAAAACACAGATCCATCATCCCTACATTAAAGTTTGGGTCCTTGTGTTTGAGAAATAAGCACCCTTTCTCTTTTGCTGAATACCTGGTTTAATGCTAATTATCATAGCTTTTATTTTTCAAAAGTTAAAATAATAATAATTTCTCTTCTTTGCTGTTCATATTTGCATTGTCATGGGCCTCAACTTCCCAGCCCTCTAAACAAGGATGCCTATGTCACATATTTATGGAAAATGTTGACAGAAGAAAAAAATAATAGGTCAGCTAGCTCTAAATCTTTCACCTTTGGAAGATTTCACTCCTTTATTCAATAATCTTCCACTAATGGAGAAAAGACAGCCAAAATTTAAGGAACAGAAACGATTTCCTGTCTTTAGTTTAGAGACCGTTGAAAATAACTCTGCAAGTCTCACAATAAAATGAAGAGAGAAACCATGGGTGGACAGTCTTGGAGGTGAACAAAACAGTGACCACTGTAGACAGAACCTGGGCTATGAATGATTTATAAAGTGGATTTCGTTTCTATGAATGGCTATGAAGATCAATTTCTTTTAAGTTCATTCTATATCTAAAGTGATACTACGATATTCTCTCACAAGGAAAGCATGACCCAAGCTAAGTACTTTGCTTTTAATAATCCAAGAAGTAGGCATTGATTTTATGTGTTTAATAATACATGTTAAATGACCCTAGAGGCAAAGACTCATTTCTACTTTAAGAAAATAAATAATTATTGTTGTTAAGTGTGAAGTCTGTTCTCATAAAGACCCTGTATAGGGTTTTCAAGAAGCGGCTGGTGGGTTTGAATCGCCAGTCTTGTAGTTAGTAGTCCAGTGCTTATCCTATAGCAGGACTCCAAATACTACATAGTATTTTGCAATTAAATTATTTAAACAAAGACCTGCTATAAGGAAACATAGCACTTATACTTTCCAAAAATGTCAAAAGAATCAAGGATTATCAAATTGCTAACCTCTTCCATGTATTTTATTTTTTAAATGATGATTATAGATATATCCAATTATTTTTGAAAGATAGTTTATTTGTAATTGGTTTTGTGTAATAGTATTTTAATTTATTGAGTTTTTTAATTCGTTATTGATGTTCTTTGAATTACAGAAAGTTCTTTGTCATGCCTGGTAATTATCAGATTGCTTGCTTTGACAATTTGAAAATACCTGGTTTTAAAATAAGTGATGGGTGAGACATACCACCAGAAGCTCTCGGGAGATTTAAAATCCTTGTACACCTACTGCATTCTCATTATCTAACATTCCACAGTAGTATAAACAAGTTACTATTTTGTGCATTAACAATGTGTATCTGTTAATAATAAATGCCCAGGTGAAGGTGAGAGGAATGCTGGCTGTGTTGGCTAAAGTTGTATGTCAGCTTGGTTGGACCATGATTGTCAGTGACTGGGTAGTTATGCAGCAATAGAATTTGACATTTATGTAACGATGTAGTAATCATCCATGCTGCAGTTGCATGTGGTCATCTCCTTTGTCCCATAATGCCAATTTTTGCCTCACAAGCTGATCTTTGGAAGCTAACCATGTCAATAAGTGAGAAATGGGTATATTCATTCATTCACCCAACTGTAGGTTTTCCAATATTATTCATTGTTCAAACCTCCACAAGTTTATATACATTCCGTCCTTCATTTTTTTTCTATTTGCCTCTATCTGTAATTACTAATTAAATTGCATTTTCCCAAGTACATCTCCATTTTTAATTCTCCTCACTTAGGCCCAAATATGTTCTTTTTCTTGAGGACTTAGAAAACATGTAGAATAGTCTTCACTCCAGTACAGCACTGTCATTCTGAGAGACCTACGAAACTCTCCCATCCAAGTCATCTTTCCTGGCTAAGCCAAACCTAATCCTAAAATATGAATAAGCCATTCATTTTCCCCTGCTTATCCCACATTCATAATGTTATATTTGATTTATCAGGCTGGTCAGGACCTACCTAATGAACTCTAAAGGAGGGGAAGTTGGGCGAATGAAAGATGGCAACTAGACCTGTTACTGGAATTGGATCAGTCTTGGGGGCAGGCCCTGATGCAGATTTTGAAGCTGTTTCTCAGTCTCTAGCTAAAGAAAGTATTCAGAAAACAGAGGTGAACTTGAAAGCAACCTGGATCAAATTCACTGGGCTCTTTACCTTCCCAGTTAAACCCAGTAGTGAGGTGAGGTGGGATCCAGGAACAGGCAACAAGAGATTTAGCCAAGCCAAAAAGGATTAAGTGTGAGGCTGTTATTGTTGTGAAGTGCCGCTGAGTGGGTTCCAATTTACAGCAATCCTATATAGGATTTCTGAGGAGTGGCTGGTGGGTTTGAACTGCCCACCTTGTGGTTAGCAGTCCAGTGCTTGCTTATCCTACAGCACCACACCAGGACTCCAGGTTTGGGATAGTCATCTGGAAAATAGTCAGACCTCTTGAGGTCTTAGGTGGTCTCAGAAATATGGAAAGTTTGAGCCTACACACAGGATGCAAAGGTGGAGAGGTGGATTTACCATGGAGGAAATGTAGTTCCAGTGTCCCTCACTTGCACAGGACCCTTCTAAGTCCCAGGAAAGGCCCTAGTAATAAAACTGAAGATCTCTGTCAGTTCACAGATGATTAAAGATTGGTTGCTATGGAAAATGTTTGCATCGTCCTGAAATATTAGAGCTCATGAAAGATGTTTTCCTCAAATTTGTTGATAATCTTAAATATTTACCTGATAGTAATACTTACAAGTCATGAACCTGAAAGAAACTTTTCTAAATGATGAATAATAAAGAAAAATAGTTAGGTAAACTATAATAGAGCTCTGGTAGCATAGTGGTTACGAATTGGGCTGCGAACCTTAAGGTCAGCGGTTCGAAACTACCAGCCGCTCCGCGGGAGAAAGATGAGGCTTTCTACTCCCGTAAGGATTTACACCCTCGGAAACCCTGTACAGGGTCGCTATGGGTCGGAACCGACTTGATGGCACTTAACAACAACAACAACAACATAATAGAGAAAAGGCTCAATTTTCTTCATATTGTCTATGGAGAAGGATGTTACAAATATATAATCTTATAAAGGGGAAATACCAGGGCTGGGCAATGTTTCATTCTGTTATGCATAGGGTCGCTATGAGTCAGTACCGACTTGATGGCACCTAACAACAATAACAACAAAGAGAAAGTAGCCAATATATAGAGTCAGCTGGGGTGTGATGGTTATTGTAGAAATATTTTAGAAGATTATTTTTAAATATTATGGTTTTCTGGATTTTATAAAGTTTGTGATATTTGTTGCCTTTTAAAAAGAGGATAACACTTGTATACCTTACCTTTTCCATTTTAAATAAGTACTTACTTTTAATACTTATTTCTGTTTTCTTATTCCTAACAAAGGAGCCCTGATAGTATAGTGGGTTAGTAATTGGGCTGCTAACCGCAAGGTCAGTGGTTTGAATTTACCAGTCACTCATCTGGTAAAAAGATGAGGCTTTCTGTTCCTGTAAAGATGTACAGTCTCATCTATTTGATAGAGGGCTACTATGAGTAGGAACCAAACCGACTCCACAGAACATCACCACCACCACCATTCCTGATGAGTCCCACCAAATTAAACATCACACTCCACAAAAGCTGGTTCTATCTCTGATCAAGTTCCCTTTACTAAGGAACCAGCCAGAATATAATCTAATATCTACTGCTATCTTTATGAAGTGCCACTGAGTCAGTTCCAACTCTTAGCGACCCTACAGAGGGTGTCAAAGAAGCAGCTGGTGGGTTTGAACCAACAACCTCTGGTTAGTATTTATCCTACAGTGCCACGAGGTGGCCCAAGGGTTAAGTGCTAGGCTACTAACTGAATGCTTGGCAGTTCAGATCCATCTAACAAATCTGCTTAAATAAAGATTACTGCCAATAAATCCTATGACACAGTTCTACACTGTCGCCTAGGGTTGATATGAGTCAAAATAAACTTAAAGGCAGCCAACAACATCAATAAATATGCAAGAGTATACAATTTTAAAGCCTTAGTTAAAATTGCAAAAGACTGGACTCTAAGCTTGCACAAGGTGTCTTTTATGGAAAGAGTGACATCAAACACTGAGGGGGTACCTGTGGCAGAAATAGCTAACCTCTCTGCAAACCTGATTGCTCTCTTCTTGGGCTTCTCCCCAGATCTCCTTGCAGTCAGGTGTGGTAATGACTGCTTTTAGCCAACAGAAAATGGCATGACGAATGGACACCCTCCACTTACAGACCAAGCCTGCTACACATACGCCATTGCTTTCCTCTTCCACTGGCTTTAATGCACATGAGCACAGTGATCTTGTAAACCAGGTCAGAGCCAAGAAATGGAAGGAGGAAATTCTCTACTTGAAAGAAAACCAAATTTGAAAGTCAAGTTAGCAAGAAATAAACTTCTTAGTGTTAAACCACAAGAGATTCTGGGGTTTATCTGTAGCTATAGTTGTTGTTGGTAAGTGCCGTTGCATCTGTTCCGACTCAAAGTAACCCTGTATGTGGTTTTGGAGGAGCAGCTGGTGGGTTTCAACCACTGACCTTGTGGTTCACAGTTCACTGTTGATCCTACAGCACAACACCTGAAATAGCTAGCAATTATTTAACTAGCATTGCTTCTATTATTGGGAGAATAGCATCCTTTTAAATTGTATTATACTCTATTCGTGTATACTTGTATTTTGTTGTTGTTGTTAGGTACCATCGAGTTGATACTGACTCATAGTGACCCTGTGCACAACAGAACAAAACACTGCTGGGTCCTGGACCAACCTCACAATTGTTGCCAAGCTTGATTGTATTGATGCTGCCACTTTGTCAATCCATCTTGCTGGGTGTCTTATTCTTTTTCTCTGACCCTCCACCTTATGAAGCATGATATCCTTCTCTAGTGACTGGTCCCTCCTGATAATATGTCTCAAGTGTGAGAGATGAAGGTTGTCCATCTTGGCCTCCAAGGAGCACTCTGGCTGCACTTCTTCCAACACAGATCTGTTGATTCTTTTGGCAGCCCATGGCACTTTCAAT
>NW_006408542.1:2777199-2778795 GCF_000296735.1 Chrysochloris asiatica | reverse complement strand
GGTAGTTTCAAACTGTGGACCTTATGGTTCCGTAACCACCTTGTGTAGCGTAATCAGTACGCTACCAGAGGGTCGTTGTATTATAGCTCTACTTACCTGTGTATAAACATGTGTTTGTTGTTGTTAAGTGCCATCGAGTCGGTTCCGACCCATAGCGATCCTGAACAGTGTTTCCAACGCTGTAAATCTTTATGGGAGCAGAAAGCCTCATCTTCCGCAGAGCAGTTGGTAATTTTGAACTGCTGACCTTGCGGTTTGCAGCCCGATTCGTAACCACTACGCTACTAGAGCTCCTTACAAATTTGTATATGTTTACACATATATAAATATCTCTAAATATACATTTTGCCCTTGAGGGGTCCATTTACATGATTAGTTAGTAATAGACTATAGTATATGATTAGCATTTCTGAAATTTGGGCATTTCTGAAATTTCAAACAGGCATTACAGTTTCTAAGGAGGCATCTATCCTTTAGTGTTATAGAATCCTTTGTTGCCTAGTTCTGTTATTACAGAAATACCATAAGAGGGTGTCTTTAAAGAACAGAAATTTATTTTCTCACAATTCTGGAGACTGAAAGTTTAAATCAGGTCTGATCCATATTGATTACTTCTGTGGCCTCCCTCCTACTTGCTGGTGTCTTATGGCAATCCAGAGTGTTTCTTTGCTTGACATGACATCTATCCTCATCCTGCGTGTCTCTGTGTCTATTCTGTTCTTATTATAACTCAGAAGTGAGTAGGGTTAGGACTCACACTACTCAGGTAAGGTAGCATTAATATAGTAACAAAAGAAAATCCCGATTTCCAAACAGGATCACATCCAGAGTATGATGCAAACTTTAGAAGGGATGACACAAATAAAAAGAGTAGACTTGAGAAGATAAAATTTCATAAGGGTAGAACACTTTTGATGAAATATAGAGGGCCAACTAAAATGATGGAAGCAGTCAATGAGATGCATCTTCACATTAGCTCCAACTATGGATTCAACCATACAGCAAGGCTGAGTGAGGATGGACAGCATTTTGTTTGGTCGCCATACAGCGGAGTCTACTCCAGGGCATCTAGCAACAGAACACTTCAATTTCAACATTCTTCCTTACAGTACCTCATTAGTGCAAATTTTAGGGGGCTTCCATGGCTGGTTTTATTAAATAATGCTACCTATATCACAACACTCTTGAATCCATGTAAAATTTGATACAAATGTTTGTAAGAAATATATGTTAATAAGTCTACCAGAAAATAGAACGTAATATGCCATCTCTTTTCACTATACCCGTCTAGACATAATAAAAATTATTCAGTGGGGACTCTACCTTCCCCTACACACTCTGAAACTAAAGCCCCCTTCTTGAAAACTTGTAAGACGGTCATGTCATGCATTTATCACCCCCTCATTTTAGGTAGCCAATGTCTAAGTTGCATGTTCCTATCTACCATGTATACAAAGGGGGGGATAACATTGATACTTGATGTGAAGATTAGTTCCCTCTTAGCTGGTGTTTTAAGCTACTACATTCATAAGTATAGGTCAATTTCATCAAATTGTAGCAATTTGCACTCATTTCCTTTATCAAAAACTTTTTTTT
>NW_006408542.1:2773465-2774809 GCF_000296735.1 Chrysochloris asiatica | reverse complement strand
CCAGTTCTGCCAGCACCACCTGTTGAAGAGACTGTGTCTTCCCCACTCAATGTACTTTGGCCCTTTGTCAAAGATCAGTTGGCTGTATGTGGATGGGTTAATTTCTGGATTCTTAATTCTGTTTCATTGATATATGTATTTTTCATTGTACCAGGCTGTTTTGACCACTGTAGCCAAGTAGTAAATTTTGAAATCAGGGAGTGAGAGGCTTCCAACTTTGTTGTTCTTGTTAAGCAGTGCTTTGCTTATCCTGGGTCTCTTTTCCTTTCCATATAAAGCTTGTAATTGCTTTTTTCCAGTTTATTAAAGAATGTCATTGGAATCTGGATTGGGATTATGCTGTATGTGTAGATTGCTTTGGGAAGTATTGACATTTTCACAATGTGAAGTCTTCCTATCCAGGAGCATGGAATATTCTTCCATTTTTAAAGTCTCTTTTGGTTTCTTGTAGTAGTATTCTGTAGTTTTCTTTGTATAGGTCCTTTGTTTCTCTGGTTACATTTATTCCTAAATATTTTATCTTATAGGTAGCTATTATAAATGGTATTGCTTTTCTAATTTCCTTGTCAGCATTGTAATTATTAGTATAGAGGAATCGCATTGATTTTTGTATGTTGATCTTGTACCATGCCACTTTGCTGAATCTTCCAATGAGTTGCAGTAGTTTTTTTGCTGAGTCTTTGGGGTTTTCTATGTATAGGATAATATCATCTGCAAATAGAGTTTTGCTTCCTTTTTGCCAGTTTCAATGCCTTTAATTTCCCTGTCTTGCCGTATAGCTCTAAGACTTCCTAAACAATATTGAATAGGAGTGGTGACAAAGGACATCCTTGTCTGATTCCTGTTTGCAAAAGGAAGGCTTTCAGCTTCTCTCCATTGACAGTGATGTTGGCTGTTGGTTTTGTATATGTGCTTTTAATTATGCTAAGGAATTTCCCTTCAATTCCTACATTGTTGTATGTTTTTATCAGGAATGGATGTTGGATTTTGTCAAATGGCCTTTTCTGCATCAATTGATACGATCATGTGGTTCTTTTCCTTTTTCTTATTTATATGCTAGATTATATTGATTGTTTTTTTCATGTTGAACCATCCTTGCATCTCTGGTATGAATTCCACTTGCTCATGATGTTTTATATTTTTGGTGTGTTGCTGAATTCTCTTGGCTAGGATTTTGTTGAGAACTTTTGCAACTGTGTTCGTGAGGGATATTGGTCTATAATTTTCTCTCTTAGTGATGTCCTTCCCTGGTTTTGGTATGAGGGTTATGCTTGCTTCATAAAATGTATTAAGAAGTTTTCCATCCTCTTCTATGTTCTGGAATCATTTGAGTAGAATTGGTGA
>NW_006408542.1:2755256-2766438 GCF_000296735.1 Chrysochloris asiatica | reverse complement strand
TTTCAGCAAGCAAGGTTGTATCATCTGCTTTTCGCAGGTTGTTAATGAGTCTTCCTCCAATCCTGATGCCATGTTTTTCTTCATAGAACCCAGCTTCTCAGATGACTTGATCAGCAAAGAGGCTCAATAAGTATGGTGAAAGCATACAACCTTGTCACACACCTTTCCCAATTTTAAAACATTCAGTGTTCCCATGTTCTGTTCGAACAACTGCCTCTTGATCCAGGTACAGATTCCTCATGAGCACAATTGTATGTACATATACATATATAGGTCTTCTTATTATGACCTTAGAAATAGGTTTACCTTTTTGATACTTTTTCAGTTCATTGGGCTAAAGCAGCAACAACAACATACTTAATATTGTTATTTGTAGCTATTAAGTGCCACTGAGTTGGTTTTTACTCATAGTGACCCTGTATAGGGTTTCCTAGGCTTAGCTGGTGAGTTTGGACCACCAGTATTATGGTTAGAAGTCCGGTGCTTATCCTAGCACCACACTAGCATTAACTAAAAGTCTTCAGAAACCTATAAGTCATAAAGTTATTTAGAACATCACGGAAGCATTGAAGCAGGTAAAGAATGTAAACAACTGTTAAGTTCACTTTGACTTATAATGCTGTGACTCAAGTAAACATAACACAAATCTTAACAAGCTCTTTGATTTCTCACCTTAATGATAGTGTCATTTGGCTACTCTCTTTGACATCACTCTGGCTCTTGTTGTGTGGAGCCAAGGTGATAAATTCACATATAAGCCCTGAATTTCTGTTCACTCTCGGAGAGAAGGCGCAGGAAAACACTAAGAACCTGCTAAGACTCTGTTTGAGACTGCTGACCAAAAATGCTCACTAGGATGGACCTCCACTGACTTCCAACAATGGTAAAGTCTCCTTCTGGAGATTTCTTGTTAGTTAAAATCCTGAAGTCTATAAAGATTTGGGTTCTAACTATTTAACTGACATTGTAATTATAATAGCTAATTTTGATTCTTGGGTTCTAAATGAATGTTGTAAAGTCTTACTTGGTTGCCTTGCCAAAACTACCTAATGATGTAAGAAAAATCCTACATGACTATGGGTCAGCAAATAGAGGCTTAGAGCTCTTTCCTCTTTCCAGTGTGAAAGTCAAAATCAGTCTTTTGAGAAAAAAATATTATAAGGGATATATTACATTCACACTGTTATAGCTTATTATTTATAACTTTCCATATTTACAGCTCTAAAGGAGTACTAGTGTGGTGCTGTAGGATAAGCACTGGACTGCTAACTGCGAGGTCAGTGGTTCAAACAACAGCTGCTCCTTGGAAACCCTTTATAGGATTGGTATGAGTTGGAACCAACTTAAAAGCAACTTAACAGCAACCACAACAACAAAGTTGGCAAGAATATTTTTTACTATTTTAAAGATTCTTCGCTTCTTGAAGGAAGGGTTCTCCCTTCTCATTCTTTGTTCCTTCATAATGTGAATAATGAGGATGTATGGTACTGACAATTGTAGCAGAAAGAACGCATGCAGAATACCATTCCAAGGTGCTGCAATATGTAGAATACTAAAGGTCTAAAAAAAAAAAAAAAAAAAGTTAGTACTTAATATAGTCTCTTGTGTGCAATCTTAATTTCAGATGAGAAAATTGAGAGTATTTCCAAAGCAGAAAATTTAGACTCTTTAGAATGTACATCTGCAGCTTTTCATTATAGGATTCTTTAAGGTTAAATCAAGGAGCTCTGGTAGTGCAGTGGTTATGAATTGGGCTGCTAATCTCATGGTCAGTAGTTCGAAACTACCAGCTATTCCATGGGAGAAAGATGAGGCTTTCTGCTCCCATAAAGATTTACAGCCTTGGATACCCTGTACAGGGTCGCTATGAGTTGGAACCGACTCCACGGCACATAAGAACAACAACAAAGTTAAATCCATAGAAGAATTGTTGTTGTTGTTAGGTGCCATTGATTTGGTTCTGACTCATAATGACCCCATGCTCAAAAGAATGAAACACTGCCTGGTCTTACACCATCCTCACAATTGTTAACGCTCAAGCCCATTGTTGTTGCCATTGAGACAATACATTTTGTTGGAGGTCTTCCACTCTTTTGCTGACCATTGACTTTACCAAGCTTGATGTCCTTCTCCAGGAACTGGTTCCTACTGATATGTCTGAAGCATGAGAGATATGTCTGATGTATGGGAAGTCTCACCATACTGGCTTCTAAGGAGCATTCTGGCTGTGCTTTTTCTAATACAGATTGGTTTGTTTTTTTTGGAAGTCCATGGTACTTTTAATATTCTTCTCCAGCACCATAAATCAAATACATCAATTCTTCCATGTTCTTCTTTATTCATTGTTGACTTTGCACAAGCATTTAAGACTGTTGAAAATACTATGGCTTGAGTCAGGCATACGTTAATTCTCATACTAATATCTTTGTTCCTGAACAATTTAGAGAAGTCTTGTGCAACAGATAAGCCCAATGCAATACATGTTTGATTTCTTTGCCTATCCTGGTTTTCTTTCCTTTCCATATAAAGTTTGTAATTTTTTTCCATCTCTTTGAAGAAAGCCGTTGGAATGTAGATTGGGATTGCATTATATGTGTAAATTGCTTTGGGCGGTATTGACATTTTCACAATGTTAAGTCTTCTATCCAGGAGCATGGTATATTCTTTCATTTTTGTAGGTCTCTTTTGGTTTCTTGTAGTAGTGTTTTGTCATTTTCTTTGTATAAGTCCTTTGTTTCTCTGGTTACATTTATTCCTAGATATTTCATCCTTTTGGCAGCTATTGTAAATGGTATTGCTTTCCTAATGTCTTTTTCAATGCTGTCATTTTTGGTATAGAGAAATCCAACTGATTTTTGTATGTTGATCTTATATCCTGCCACTTTGCTGAATCTTCCAATGAGGTTTAGTAGCTTTTTTTACTGAGTCTTTGGGGTTTTCTATGTATAGGATCCTATCGTCTGCAAATAGGGAGAGTTTTACTTCCTCTTTTCCAGTCTGGATGCCTTTAATTTCCTGTCTTTCTGTATAGCTCTTGTTAAGACTTCCAACACAATATTGAATAGGAATGGTAACAAAGGGCATCCTTGTCTAATTCCTGTTCACAGAGGGAAGGCTTTCAGTTTCTCCCCATTGAGAGTAATGTAGGCTGTTGGTTTCGTATATATGCTCTTAATTATGTTGAGGAATTTCCCTTCAATTCCTACTTTGTTGAGTGTTTTTATCAGGAATGGATGTTGGATTTTGTCAAATGCCTTCTGCATTAATTGATATGATCATGTGTCTCTTTTCCTTTTTCTTATTTATATGGTGAATTATAGTTATCATTTTTCTAATGTTGAACCATCCTTGCATACCTGATATGAATTCCACTTGGTCATGATGTATTTTCTTTTTGATGTGCTGCTGGATTCTGTTGGCTAGGATTTTATTGAGTAGTTATGCATCTCTGTTCATTGGTCTATAATTTTCTTTCTTAGTGACTTCCTTCCCTGGTTTTGGTATAAGGGTTATGCTTGGTTCATAAAATGTATTAGGAAATTTTCCATAATTGTTTGATTTCTTGACTGATGCTTCTGAGTGTTTCTTGTGAATCCAAGTAAAATGAAGTCTTTGACAGCTCAGCTTCAATCTTTTCTCCATTTATCATGATATTATTTACTAGTCCAGTTGTGAGGATTTTTGTTTTCTTTACATTGAGGATGCAAATCCATACTGAAGGTTGCAGTCTTTGATCTTCATCAGTAATATTTCAAGTCCTCTTTATTTAAAGAATTCCTACCAATGGTTGTTTCCAATAATTCTTATGAGATTTGTAGTTGTTGTTGTTAAATGCTGTCGAGTTGATTCCGACTCATAGTGACATTGTGTACAATTTCTGAGGAGAGGCTGGCGAGCTTGAACTACCAACCTTGATGTTAAAATGAACTTGCTGTCCAGTGCTTATCCTATAGTACCACACCAGAACACAAGAGGACATGCGCTTGGCAGTTTCTTTCCATCCCAGCTATTTTGGTACTTCGTAAGGCTACATCTAAGAGAGCTCTGGTAGCATAATGGTTACGAATCGGGCTGTGAACCACAAGGTCAGCAGTTTGAAACTACCAGCTGTTCCATGGGAGAAAGATGAGGCTTTCTGCTCCCATAAAGATTTATAGCCTCAGAAACCCTGTACAGGGTTGCTATGAGTCGGAACTGACTCCACGGCATTTAACAACAACAAGTGTACATCTGTGGCTAGTTATCTTGTGCTTTAGGTTGGGTTCTCTAGAGAAGGAAAATCTGTGAGGCTTATGTAGTGTATAAGCTTACATAAGTGTCATTTAGTCTGTTATGATATATAGTGACTGTGTAGAGGGTTTCTGAGACTGTAAATCTTTATGGGAGCAGAAATCCTCATCTTTCTCCCATGGAGAACTTGGTGGACTCAGTTGCTGACCTCTCAGTAGTTAGAAGCCCAACATGTAATCCATTACTCTACCAGGGCCCCATATTTATATGTCCAACAGATAATCCATGGAAGAAAGATACACACACACACACACACACATACATATATGTATGTACAAAGACAATATATAGATATATACACACACACATACATATATGTATGTACAATGACAATACACACACACACACACATATATATATATACACATGTGTATATATACACACAGAGAAAGAGAGATTTCTCAAGAAAAAAAAATACATATATATATATATATATATATATGTGTGTGTGTGTGTGTGTGTGTGTGTGTATGTGTGTATATATATATACACACAGAGAAAGAGAAAGATTTCTCAAGAAAATGATTCACCCAGTTGTCAAGGCTAGCAAGTCCCAACAAATCTGTGGGTTAAACATCATGCTGGAGGTTTCTTCTGACTTTCATAGCTTCAGGAGTGGATGAAACCAGGATTGGCAGTTAGATTGCAGCATGCTGCCTCACACGCTCTGGAGGCTAATGAGTCCCAAGATGATAATGAGGCAATGGAGGATTCAGATTGAGCAAAAAGTCAAAGGCTTTACCAGAACTTTTGTATATATTGTATGCAGTCCCCCCCCCCCACCTCCCTTACCCCTTAAGAAAACTCCCTTCATCTGATTGGCTACTCATAGCAGAACTCATGATGGACAGGATTACACTATATCATATTTCATCATGGGGGATGACTACCTCATTACCCAATAGCCAAACTGCATCATAACTGCCAAACCACTGCTAATCAGAGTCCAACCAAGTTTAAACATCACAGTACACCCCTTTTCAACTTGGCATCTGTATACATCTCCTTAAACCATACAGAATTTTAAATAAATGCAACTATAAAGTCATACTTGGCACCTAACATGATATAACATGAAATGGCATGCATATAACCAGAAATGCACTAGCTCCATTTTCATTTTATATTTTACAAGTTTATAAAACAAAAATACTTAATGCACACATATGGGAAGAAATACTCATAACAATCATAGTCTTTGTTTTTATAAGTAGTCATGTTGTCATAGCTGCTATTTAGAACTGCCTTCTTTCACCATCCATTCTATATTCCCTTTATCTGGTGGGTAACCTAAACGTTCATTCCTGAAGGGTATTTACCATTAGTGGTCATATTGGAATTGGTTTGCTGTAGTTTTCCATGAGCTTTAATCACAGGGTATGGTAATACTAAGAAACATCCTAAGAAATCTCCTATATTCCAGACACACTGTTCTTCATCTCCATTGTTGTTGTTGTTAGGTGCCACCAAGTTGGTACCGATTCATAGAGACCTTATCCACAGCAGAATGAAACACTGCCCGGTCTTGGGCCAACCTCACTACTGTTGCCACACGTGAGTCCATCGATGCTGCCACTTGGCCAATCCATCTCACTGGGGGTCTTCCTCTTTTTCTCTGACCCTCCACCTTACCAAACATGATATCCTTCTCCATTATCTAATAAAAATTCCATTTCTCTGTGGTAATCAGGATCATTCATACCACCCAATATAGTAACTCCCTACTTTGCTTGTTGATCCAGAGGCATGAGAAGCCCAAAGTGGCCAGGGGTCATTTTTAACTTCCAGTTCAATGGAATCAGGATTCTGTTTTCAGGTAGAAGTATGTCTCCATTGGGAACAAAGAATGTCAGACCTGCAGAGCATAGGGTCACAGAGATAGGAAGCAAAAGTTTTGCTAGTGTATCAGTAGGAAAAATAGTGAGTTCTGCAGCTCTCATTTCTACTCCTTGGTCCCTGGACCTGTGATTTCTGGCTGTGGGAGAAACCACACCACATAATTGGTTTAGAGCATGTACAGTCTCCTGGAGAACATTGCCCCAGACCCTACAAGATATTGTCATCTATTTGGCACTGTAATTGTGTCTTTAGAAGGCTATTCCATCATTCAATCAAGCCAGCTGCTTCAGAATGATTGAGAACATGTAAGACCAGTGTGTTGTTCAGGAGACTATATATGCACTAAGCCAGTATGTGTCCATTGCCACACTTCATTTGCTATGAAATAAATACCTTGATTTTAGTTGATGTGAGTAGAATACTATGGTGGTGAATAAACCAGTCTTTAAGTCCACAGAAGTGTTGTGGTAGGAAAGACAAGTTCATATTCAGAGTATTTGTCTATTCCAGTAAGAACAAAATTCTGCCCTTTCCATAATCAACCTGCTACCAGGTGGCTGACTGATCTACCTTAGCGTTGGTTCCGTATTGGGTACTAAGCATAGATTCCCTATTTCTGGCAGGCTGGGAACTCAGCCGTTGCTGTAGCTAAGTCAGACTTACTGAGTGGATGTCCATGTTTTTGAGCCCATGCATAATTTCCATATCTGCCATCATGGCCACTTTGTTCATGAACCCATTGGGCAATGACAGAGTTGTGGGAAACGATGATGATTGATTTCCATAGAATGCGTCACCCATGCTTACCTTTCTTCCTAGATTTACTTCCCAGTCAAGGATTGCAATTTTGTGAAGAGGCTTTGATTCTGTAGGAAGTTGCTACGGCTTGGAGAGAGACAGATGCCAGTCATACCTAGAAACAGAATCTTTGGTGTGGTGAAAATGTGAAATTATTCACTACAGATTAGTAAGTAACCACAAGTAAATTGTACTTACCTTGCTTATTGGGTAATTCACCTGTGATGGTAAGGTTTTGGGTTAACTTGATTGGGCCAGGATTCTCAGTGTTTTGTAATTGAGACATAGTAATCCTCCATGATGAGATCTAACATAATGATTTCCCTGATGAGTTCTGCTCTGAGCAGACAATCAACTGAAAGGAAGTTGCTTTGGGGGTGTGGCCTACTTTCAGTATAATGGACCTTTGGGCAAAGCTTACTTGCTTTTTGCTGGGTCTGGATCCAACATCTGGTTCCTCATCTGGCCTCTGGTTCTTTGGACTTGAGACAGCAGCCTGCCATATTGCCTACTGATCCTGGAAGTCATCAGGAGCCTGACAGTTAAATTGTTGAACTAGGATTCATTTGCCTCTGCAAACAGAAGTCTGCTGTCTGATCTGATCTTGAGTTCATCAGCCCCTGCAGCTATGTGAGTCAGAGAAGCCTCCAGTTTGACATTTGACCCACAGATTTGGAACTTGTCCAACAGATCACATAATAGAATTTTCAAGACCTACAACTTATTCATTGCAAATACCTTTTCTGAGCAACATAAATAGTGACTATAAACATGGATTGCCCTAGGTGGAATACACAGGAATAAAATTGACTACATCTGTGGAAAGAGTCAATGGAGAAGCTTAATATCATTACTCAAAAAAAGGCCAGGGGCTGACTGTGAAACAGACCATCAGTTGCTCATATACAGGATCAGGCTGAAGCTGAAGAAAATTAAAACAAGTCCACAAGAATATAAGGCAATTGAATATATTTCAATAGAATTTAGAGACTGTCTGAAGAAATGATTTGATGCATTAGGCACTAGACACCAAAAATCAGAAGAGTTGTGGAATGACATCATGAACATCATAAATTAGGAAAGCCAAATGTCATTAAAAATACAGGACACCAAAATATATGCTAGAAGAGACTGAAACTTAAAAGTAGAGAAGTTAAAGCAAATGGAAGGAATGATGAAGTAAAAGAGCTGAACAAAACAATTTGATAGGGCAGCTCAAGAAGAAAGGGGTGGCCATAGGTACTGTCTCCACCGCCTGGGTGGAACAAAATGTCCTGTTGGTTGGTCTGGAGACGGGAGCAACTTGCAGCCCTCAATATCCACATGGGGAGAAAAGCATCTGAAAGGTATTGAAGACATCTTTTTTTACTTCACAATTTCACTTAGCTATAAGTGGTGGTGGTGGCTGTGTGCCATGGAATCGGTTCCAATTCATAGTGACCCTGTACGGGGTTTCCGAGGCTGTAAATCTTTATGGGAGCAGAATGCCTCATTTTTCTCCCACGGAACAGCTGATAGTTTGGAACTGCTGACCTTGTGGTTCGCAGCCCGATTTGTAACCACTACGCTACTACAGCTCCTTAGCTATAAGTATCCCACCATTTAAACTGTTTTTTGCTTTCATTTTCATTGTCACTATTTACAATCTAAAAATCACCAATTAGCACTTTATTCCCCACCATAGCTCTTTTTTATTCTCATTGCTCTGACCCCATAAAGTGGTAAAACCACAGACACTATTCTGATGCAGCATTTTTATAGGCTGTGTTGAGTGTAAATACAAATGATTAAAAAGTGATTCAAATTTTGCTTTTGCAGTTGAAAGTGTCTAGGGTGAGACTACATAATTTGCATTCAATTAAAAGTAAAAAGCGTTCTTTGTTGAAAATTTGACTAAAATAAAATTATGAGACCATAGCCCATTTGCTGTTTATTTACAAGCATATGAAAAACTTGACAGTGGTACATTAGGGTTCTAAGAGTAAGCCAATTTCATTTCCACTCACACATACACACACAGACAACAAAAGTAAATAGAGATACAAAACAAAATAACAGCAATAATTTTGCCTTGTGTGCCGTAGAGTCGGTTTGAACTCATGGCAATCCTGTATAGGGTTTCTGAGAGCAGCTGGTGGGTTTGAACAGTCAATCTTGTGGTTAGCAGTCCAGTGCTTATCCTGCTATGCCACATCAGGGCCTTGTCAAGTGCCATCGAGTCACTTCCGACCCCTGACGACCCTGTATAGGGTTTCCAAGGAACAGCTGGTGAGCTTGAACTGCCAACCTTGTGGTTCAAGCTGATTTTGCAGTCCAGTGCATTAACTCGCAGTGCCACACCAGGACTCCACATCAGGGTCTTAGCTACGTATATGTACATATTTTAAAGGATGTGAGTCAAGTCATTATCCTCATAACTTTGTGTTTGTGACTAAATACCTAGAGAGAAGTAGCTCTTTGATATGTTTTGAATGCTACTTTGAGTTATGTTCAGATAGGTAACTATCAGCTGAGTAAGAATTATTTCTCATAAACCCAAAAGCTATTCTGTTAACTAATTAGTTCTAAATCTTGGCCAAGTAACAGCTCAGGATTTACTCCCTTCAAGGAAACAGAAAACTATCTTGTCTGTAATCAACAGTGTCTTAGGCTCAATCATAGACATATTTTGTTTAATATGAGATAAGAGTTAACATTAATTGAACTAGGAAAACAGTAAATTTTAGTATTAACACATATTCTTCAGGATGAATTCCCATGCTATTAGGAGATGAACAACTCAAGTGATTGGGGAAAATGTTTTAGATTAATTTTTTTACAAAACAACTCTCCTTTCATGACTCAGTTTCACTTCACCTTGTAAATGGAATATTTGGTTACTGCAGTTCAAGGATATCAATCTTATCAATTCCTAAGCATTTATTGCCTTTACTACATAGTTTTGTTGTTGTTAGTCATAACCATAGAATTGGTTATGACTCATAGCTAGGTCACCTTATATTAGTTTTTATGGCATACAAATGATTTCGTGTTAGGCGTATCACATTCGCTACATTGTAAGCCCCTTGTAGGGAGCAGCATGTGTATGTGGTATTTAATAAATATAAGGTGTCATTTTAAGCATTTGGTAAATATTAACTCACATAATTATTAACCTTTGTATGTTCCATACAAAGCATGTAGCACATGCTTTACAATTGGGAGAAATAAAATATCTGTGGGATGAATTTTGAACCACTTAAGCATTTCCCAAAGAATCTGACTGTTATTCTGGTTGGAATGTTATAAAAGGAGCAGGTTACTCCAGGGATCCTTAATGAGGTGGAGGGACATAATTAAACTACTACAAAGAACTGAAACATACCAAGGATAATGAAGATGGCTGAGGACCAGCAATGTTCAGTTCTGTTATACATAAAATGTCATTAGATCGAGGCCACTTGGAGCTCTGGTGTGATGCTATAGGATAAGCACTGGACTGCTAACTGCAACACTGGTGGTTCAAACCCACCAGCAGCTCCTAGGAAACCCTATGCAGTGTCCTATGATTCGGAAAAATATTGAAAGTACCATAGATTCGAGGGCACTTAACTCAATGACAAACAGCAATAGCATTCTAGGGAAATGCCCTAGGGCATAATGTAGCTGTCCCCAATCCTATCCGGTGGAGTCCTGGTGTGGTGCTGTGGGTTAATGCACCCAGACTGTAAAACAGTTTGAACTGCAAGGTCGGTGGTTCAAGCTCTCCAGCTGCTCCTCGGAAATCCTATACAGGATCGCTTTGGGTTGGAATTGACTTGACGGCACTTAACAACAACAACAACAAACCTATCCAGTAGATTCCAATTCATGTCAACCCCTGATGTGTTATACATAGGTGAAGTGCTCCCTAGGCTTTCCTTGGCAGTAATCTGTTTGGAGGATTGCTGGTGTGGTGCTGCAGAATAATGCACTGGACCACAAGGACAGTTTGAGCCACAAGGTGAGCAGTTCAAACCCTTCAGCCGCTCCTCAGAAGCCCTACAGAGTCACTATGAGTGGGAACTGACTTGATGACACCTAACAACAACTGTCTGTGTGGAAGCGCTGTGGTATCAGTAGGGTTGGTTTCAAACCCTCACTCTTCCCCACCCCCATGGATCTCCTCCCATACCATATTATAATGAATCCTTAGTGATGTATACTATCAACTTTAATCATAGGAAAATATAGTTGTAAACTGCTTAAATATGTTTTGCTATTAGTCTTCATCTAA
>NW_006408542.1:2731245-2753861 GCF_000296735.1 Chrysochloris asiatica | reverse complement strand
CGGGCTAGCCGGGGCGGGGAGCACGGCGGCGCCGGGCGGCGATGGCGGCTGACGGGGACTGGCAGGATTTCTATGAGTTCCAGGAGCCTACCCCGAGCCTCCAGGACCAGGAGAACTGTAACGAGAGCTCCGAGGAAGGCGCAGGAGCTGGCGTGGGAGGCGACGGCTTCCCGGCGCTGGTCTGCAGCTTGGAGGAGAAACTGAGCCAGTGTTTTCGCCCATCGGGCACGGGCGCCGAGCCCCCGAGGGTGGCGGTGCGGCCCATCACCGAGTGCAGCCTCTTGCAGGGGGACGAGTGAGTGCGGGCCTGGAGGCTGGCGGGCGGGACCTCCCTGCGCTCGCCTTGCCGCCAACACTGCTCCGCAGTGGTGGTGTTCCCGGCCGGCCGGCCGCAGGCTCCTCCCGGTGCCCTTCTTCAGCCTCCATTGACTGGAGTCATAGCCCCTCCCCGCTCTCTATCTCCTTCCTCCACTCTTTCGGCCTCTGCAGCCTCCCGGAGCTCGCCGATTTAAACGCCAAGTCCCCCGCCTCCCATGCTCCCTTACAACCTTCGCCACTGCCCCTCCTTACGCTTCTTAGAAAGGAAACCAATGTTTGCGTTAGAGAGAACCCTTTAGATCTAAGTTCAGAAAGACAGTACCTCCTCCGGCACGTGTGTAGCTTATTCAGTCAACAAACATTTATTACGCTCATGCTAAGTGCCAGGGGTTGCCTCGCTCTACATTTACGTCTAACGTGGGATACAGCCTAGGAGGACTGATTACTTTGTAAACTAATATTTGTGTGGTGCGATAAGCGCTGTAATGGACATGTATGCAAAATATGGGCGATTTAAAAGGTGTGCGTGAAAGAATCAGAAAAGCCTTCTTAGAGAAAGGTGTGAAAACTCGATCCCGATAGATGTGCAGGAGTTTGTCTGGCAGGCGAAGCATGGGCTAGCATTCTGAGCTGATGAGCGATAACATCCCACGTGCAAAAGTGCAAACATGGGAAGTAGCGTTTATGCTACAGATATTTATTGGACCCTGCCCAGTGCACGCTGTCACAGAGACAAAACAAAGGGCACTGGTTATCAATGGCAAGAATATCACAGTGTGGCAGCATAGGAATGCTTATACAATGGACAGAACCACTTAGCAATGATAAGAAATTCACAGTGGTTTCTGAGAGTTAGAGAAGGGGGTGAGAAGCTTGATTTACTTCCCGGAGCCCAGTGGTATTGCTGATTAAGAGTTGCACTTACAGTCTAGCGTTTTACCTGGGTAGATGGTCAAAGGTGAGCATGAGAGAACCGAATGTATTGTATATATGTTGGAGAGAGGAACTCGTGGAGAGGCTGAAGGTAAAATTATGTGAGTAATGACTAGGGACATGGGTAGGGATGGTTTTCAGAGCTTTGGGGTGGAGAGATTAGATAGGGAAGACATTCTTGAAAGGTGCTTCCTGCTTGAAGTCTTCAGTTTCCTTTGTATACCTAGAGCTAGATCAGGAATGAGGTAGGGAACTTGAGAAGAGTTGGGAATGGAGGCCTGTTAACAGTGCTAAGCAGTGTATATCCTAGCTGTGTTTGGAGACCGTATCTTTTTTTGTTGTTGTTAAGGACTGTTGAGTTGGTTCCAACTTTATATATATATGTATATATCTGGTAGCATAGTGGTTAAGAATCGGGCTGCAAATCTTAAAGTCAGCAGTTCGAAACTACCAGCTGTTCACGGGAGAATATGAGGCTTTGTGCTCCCGTAAAGATTCACAGCCTTGGAAACGCTGTACATGGTCGCTATGAGTCGATTCTGACTCCTCGGCACATCACCACCACCACCATATATATGAACTTGTATAGGGTTCCAAAGAGCAACTGGTGGGTTTGAACCACTGACCTTGCGGTTAGCAGTCCAGTGCTTATCCTACAGTACCACACCATAACTAGAGTCATTTAAGTTTACAGACAAATTTTGCAGAATGTTGTTGCTGTTGTGAGGTGCTATCTCATCATTTCAGACTCATAGTGACCGTGTGTACGACAGAATGAAGTACTTTCACAATCATTGCTGTGTCTGAACCCATTGTTGTAGCCACTGAATTAGTCCATCTTGTTGAGGGCTTCCTCTTTTTCAGTAACCTTCTGCTTTACCAAGCATGGTATGCTTCACCAGAGACTGGTTCTTCCTGGTAACCTACCCAAAGTATGTGAGACAAAGTATCTCAATTTGCATTTCTAAGGAGCAGCCTGGTTGTGGTTCTTCCAAAACAGTTCATGAAGTCTTTAGTATATTCAGTATTCTTCACCAGCTCCATAATTCAAAGGCATCACTTTTTCTGTTTTCCTTATTCATGGTCTACTTTTTGCATGCATGTGACTTAGTGAAATACTGTTTCGTGGGTCAGGTGCACCTTAGTCTTCAAAGTGACATCTTTGCTTTTATACTACTGTAAAGGGTGTTTTGCAACCGATTTGCCTACTGCAATATGTTGTTAAGTGCCCGTAAGTCAGTTCTGACTCATTGTGAACTTGTATATGGTTGTCGGGGTAGGAGCAGGAAACCTAATCTTTTCTCTCAACATGGAGCGACTCTTGGGCTCAAACTGCCAACTTTGTGGCCCGCAGTCCAGTGCTTATCCTACAGAGTTACTAAACTTCCATTGAAATATGAGGGGGCTTCAAAAAGTTCATGGAAACATTTGGTTATCTTTTAGTTCAGTTCCATAATTTTTGAAATTGCTTCATACATTGTTTGATTTTTTTGATTGCTACTTCTCTGGGCATTGATTATGGATACAAGTTTAATGTGGACAATTTTATTGTTTTCTCCATGTATCATGATGTTGCTAATTGGTTTAGTTGTGAACATTTTGGCTTTCTCTGTATTAGAGTATAATCCATAGTGAAGGCTATAGTGTTTGTTCCTCATCTGAAAGTGCTTCAAGTCCTCTTTGTTTTCAGCAAGCAAGGTTGCCGTATACATCTTGCAGGTTGTTAATGAGTCCTGTTCATAGCTCTGGATTTCTTGGCCTACTGTTTTCTTAGTATACAGATAGAATGCATGTGGTGAAAGCATACAATTCTGATGCACACTTTGCCTGATTTTAAACCATTCAGGGTTCCCTTGTTTGGTTCAAATGACTGCGTCTTGGTCTATGTACTGCTTCCTGATCTGCTTGAACACAGTGAAGTGTTTGGAAATTCCCATTCTTTGCAATGTAGTCCATAGTTTGTCATAACCACACAGGCAGATGTCTTTGCATGGTCAAGAAGACACAAGCAAACATCTTTCCAGTATTCTCTGCTTTCTGCAAAGATCCATCTGACTGTAGCAGTAATAACCTTCATTCCAAGAACTTTTCTGAATCTGACTTAAGTTTTTGGCACTTCCTTGTCTATTTATGTAACCAGTTAAAAATTTATCTTTAGCAGTATTTGTTGTTGTTGAGATGGCTCTGACTCATTGAGACCCTGAATAGGGTTTCCAAGAGTGGCTGGTGGATTTGAACCACTGACCTTCTGGTTTACAATCCAGTGCTTATCCTACAGTGCCACACCAGGACTCCTCAGTGATGTTTAATTTTTTCAGTTCATAGTGATCCCATTTGACAAAGTAGAATGACCCCCATAGGGTTTACTAGGAGCAGATTGTAAGGTCTTTCTCTTGACACCACTGGGTGGGTTTGAATCCACTAACATTTTGGTTAGCAGCCGGACACTTAACCACTGCTTCAGCAGGGATCCTTATGCAGAAATTACAAAATTCAGATATCCCTTTGCCACATGTACACTGCTTCTTCTGTTATTAATATCTTGCATTCCTATGGTACATGTGTTGCAACTGGTGAGCCAATAGTGATACATTATTATTAATTAACTGAATCTGCCAGTGGTGGTTCAGTGGTAGAAATATGTTTAGATTCCTAGCCAATGCGCTTCAGATGCAGTTGCCACCTGTCTGTGGGTAGAGGATTGTGTGTTGCTGTAATACTGAAGAGGCTAAGATGAAGTAGGAAGAAAGAGCTGATGATCTACTTCCAAATAAAAATCTCTTGGATCACAATAGTCAAGTCTGCACCCCATCATGGGGACAGAGCAGGACCAGACAACATTTCATTTAGTTTCCATTTGCGTTCACTGTTGGCGCTGTATAGCCTCTTGGGTTTTGATGAATACCCAATGTCAGATGTCATCAGTACATTATCATGCAAAATAGTTTTGCTACTCGAAAAATGCTCTTTGCTCTTCCTATTTATGCCTCCTTCCCTTTCCCTGAACTCCCGGCAACCACTGATGTTTTTATTGCTTCATCATTTTGCTCTAACTATCCTTTGATTGCTACCTCTTTATAATGCTGTGCCTAGGAGCAGAGGAAGGAAGAATTTATCATTGGATTTTATACACACAAATATGCATGCAGTCAACAGCAGAGAACATTTTGAAATCTAGTCCCAAAGAAGGAGCCCTGATGGTTAAAAAAGCTCAGCTGTTAATTGTAAGGTTGTTGCTTAAAACCCGCCAGCTGCTCCTTGAAAGAAAGGCATGGCAGTCTTCTTCTGTAAAGATTGTTGATAAGTGCTACTAAATCAAGTTTGACTCATAACAACCTTGAAGAAGTTTCTGAGGAGCAGCTGGTAGATTTGTATCACTCACCTTGTGATTAGAATTCCAGCGCTTGTCCTGCTTTGTCACACCAGGACTCCTCCTTAAAGACAGCAGCAATTCTACTCTGTCCTACAGGTTTACTCTGAGTCAGAATCCACTTAATGGTGGTGGGCAATGGGTAGTCCCAAAGAGAAAGTAGTATACACACAGACTCATAGATTTACTTGTTCCGTTTTTTTAGGGGGCCAGGGAGTTTATAAAGGGGTTGGGTTGGACTAAAGATTATGGTTAGGATTGTGACTAGTCTTGGCTAGGCGTAAGGCTTCATTTAGTGCTAGGGGTTATGGTTAAGACTAGGGTTAGTGTTGGAGTAAGGGTCAGGCTAGGCTAGGAGTAAGTAAGGCTTGGCTTATTTTTAGGGTTAAAGTGAGATTTAATTTTGTTTTTGTCTTGAGATCTGCATGATTTCCTCTTCGTTTGGAAGTTCTGTAATACATTATTCACAGTTTTACTCTATGATGTGTTGTTGTAGTTGTTGGATACTGGTATCTCTGGTTTCCTATTTCAGTGTTATAGGTTTCTTTTGACTCCTGTGGCTGTGCAGCAGTTTTGGAGATCGGAAAGTGAGCGACCTACTTCTTTTGTTCTTCCCTTCTTTTTAAAATAATGCTTTGCTTATCTGGAGTCTCTTTCGTTTTCATATAAAGTTAGTGATTGGTTTTTCCATCTCTTTAAAGAATGATATCTGAATCTGGATTGGGATTGCATTATATCTGTAGATTACTTTGGATGGCTTGACATTTTCGCAATGTTAAGTCTTCTTATCCATGAGCAGGGTGTATACCTCCATTTCTACAGGTGTGTGTCTGTTTCTCGTAGTAGTGTTTTTTTTGTATAGGTCTTTTGTTTCTCTGATTAGATTGATCCCCAAGTATTTAATCTTTTGGGTGGCTATTATAAATAGCATTGTTTTCCTTATTTCCTTTTCAGAGCTCTACATATCGGTGTATAGAGATCCACCTGTTTTTTAGATGTTGATCTTGAACCCTGTCACTTTGCAGAATCAGTTGATGAAATACAATAATTTTCTTGATAAGTCTTTGGATTCCTTCAATTTCCCATTCTTGCCTTATAGTTCTGGCTAAGACTTCCAACATGATACAGTATGGTGTTTGTTGTTGTTATGTGCCGTGGAGTTGGTTCTGACTCATAGCGACCCTGTACAGGGTTTCTGAGGCTGTAAATCTTTATGGGAGCAGAAAGCCTCATCTTTCTCCCACGGAACAGCTTGTAATTTCGAATTGCTGACCTTGAGGTTCATAGCCTGATTTGTACATAACAACTACGCTACCAGAGCTCCTTATCATATAGAATAAGAGAGGTGATAAAGGGCATCTTTGTCTGGTTCCTGTTCCCAAGAGGAATGACTTCAGTTTCTCACCATTGAGAGTGATGTTGGCTGCTGGTTTTGTATATATGCTCTTAACTATACTGAGTAATCTCCCTTCTATTTCTGTTTGGTTGAGTTTTTTTTAAAACCAGAAATAAGTGTTGGATTTTGTCAAATGCCTTTTCTGCATCAGTTGGTATGACCATGTGATTTTTTCTTGTTTTATTTATGTGGTGAAATAAACCAGCACCTGTGGAGTGCTGGGAAAAAGAAGGAATTGCACCTTTCCTGTAGCTTGTGTAAAGATGCTCTGCCAGGCCACCTTCTGTCACAAAAATTCAAGGTGGTCACGCTGCATCTGGTCTGCCGTTCACCAGCCAGTCTCCCCATCTTGCCCTCTCTGTTCAGCCTCTCCTCCCAGCAAGCACTCAGTCCAATTCCCTAACTTTCTCTCTGAAGTTCAGGGCTCCAGGATTCTCACCTATGTCTGTTTCGTTTGGTCTCTCGTAGCTTTGTTGTAGAGGGTCCGGGTAATGTGTGTGCCTAGTTTGCCATAATGCTGGCAGTCTGTTTTTGTGTGGTTTCTAATTTTTCATTTATTCTGTCAATATTTTCCAAGTGTTTTGCTGAATTTCTTAATTCCGTCTGCAGTTTTCCTGATCATTCTGTCAATCCATTGAAGATACCTAAAAAATCATTCTTTTCAATTCCTTATCAAGTAGTTTCGATACCATATCCAGTATTGTATTTCTTTGGTTATTTTTTTGGTAAGTTGTTTGAAGCACTCTGTCTTGTTTCTTCATGTAAGCTGAAATGATCTGTTTTCTCTGAGTCATTGCAGTGTTGTATTTATGTTTACTTGATTGTTCTCAGGCACTCACCACCTGTCTCCTGGTGGATATGATAGAGACTGGAAGTGTGCACGGAGTTCTCCATTCATGTTTTGCCTAGTGTAGTTCAAGAGAGGTTCATTCTCTTCTAGACGAGGGGATGGTGAGCCAGGAGTTGGTGCCACTGGCTGCTGGGTTGGTGAGGGTGGTGACTGGCATGTCCCTGGGTACCAGGAGGGTTTGGGGAACAGCACCCCCTTGTGGACAACCTCCAGCCTTGTCCTATGCCTCTAGGCTCTGTGTCAACACTGCCCACAAAAAGTCAAGATGGCTGTGCTACTCCAAGCCTGCCGGCAGCCTGTCTATTTTTCTTCTCTCTTGTGAAGCTTCCTCTTCCAGTTGGCACCAATCCTATTTGATGCTCAGGGTTCCAGGCTCACCATTCATATCTGTTTCATTTGGTCTTCCCTGACCTTGTTGCAGAGAGTGTTCTCAGCATGCCTGCCTCCTCCACGATTGTGCTCTGGAACCATCAGAACTCAAATAATCTGGGCTTGATGTTTATTAAGTATCAAGAGTTACATACTCAAAATAGATTAGTGGTTTGTGTATAGAAAATTGATGGGTGGTGGTTGTGATAGTTATGTGCCACAGAGTTGGTTTGACTCACAGTGACCCTGTGTAGGGTTTCCGATGCTGTAAATCTTTATGGAAGCAGAACCACTGATAGTTTTGAACTGCTGACCTTCATATTAGCAGCCTGACTCGTAACCACTACGTTACCAGAGCTCCTTGTAAAGAAAATTGAGGGTTCCTTTACTGATGACGATCAAAGAGCACAGCCTTCGGTATGGCTTACATCTCAATGTAAAGAAAACAAAAAGCCTCACCACTGGACCAATAAACAACATTCTTATCAACGGAGAAAAGAATGAAGTTGTCAAGGACTTCATTCTTCTTGGATCAACTATCAACAATCATTGAAGCAGCAGTCAAGAAATCAAATGACGTATTGCATTAGGCAAATCTGCTGGACAAGACCTTATTAAAGTGTTGAAGAGCAAAGATGTCAGTTTGAGGACTAAGGTGCACCTGACCCAAGCCATACTATTTTCAATAACCTCATGCATGCGAAAGCTGGACAGTGAATAAGGAGAACCCTAGAAGAATTGATGGTTTTGAGTTATGGTGTTGGAGGAGAATATTGAAAGTGCCATGGGCTGCCAAAAGAACCAACAGATCTGTTTTGGAAGAAGTGCAGCCAGAATGCTCCTTGGAGGCCAAGATGGCCAAACTTCATCTCTCACACTTCGGACATATTGTTAGAAGGGACCAGTCACTGGAGAAGGACATCATGTTTGGTAAGGTGGAGGATCAGAGAAAAACAGGAAGACCCCCAACAAGATGGATTGGCCAAGTGGCAATATCGATGGACTCAAGTGTGACAAGAGTAGTGAGGTTGGCCCAGGATTGGGCAGTGTTTCATTCTGCTGTGTATAAGGTTGCTATGGGTCAGTACTCACTTGATGGCACCTAACAACAACAACAGTTTTGCCTCACAAGTACTGTCTGGAAAGTAGTCTAAGTCTTTGCTTAAAGGTTAAGTTGATGTAATATATAGAAATATTCGTTAATGTTTGATGGAGTCCTGGTATGGCACTGTGGGTTAATGCACTAGACTACAAGGTTGGTTTGAATGGCAAGGTCAGTGGTTCAAGCTCACTAGCCACTCCTTGGAAACCCTATACAGGGTCTCTATGAGTTGGAACGAGTCAATGGCACTTCAACAACAACAATGTAATTGTGTTTGTGGTAATGATACATTAGAAGTGTCTTCTCTTTTCTGGAGTGGTGTTGGTCACCACTAACATTTTCCCCTTTCCAGTGCATGAATCTGTTTGATAGGACCCTGCTTTCTTCACTAGGCAGTTGAGAATTCTTTTATTCCAGTATTGCCTTCCCTGATTCAGTTGAGAATTCTTTTACTCTAATATTATTGCCTTTCCTGATTCAGTTGAGAATTCTTTTACTCAGATACTGCCTTGCCTGAGGGCACTCTAAGGAGCCCTGGTGAGTCAGTGGTTAAGTACGGGCTGCTTGATGAAAGATCTGCTGTTGGAATCCACCTAGCAACTCTTTGTGCAAGAAGGACCTGGCTATCTGCCTTCATTAAGATTGCAGCCAAGAAACCCTGTGGGACTGTTCTTCTCTGTCACATGGGGTCACTGTGTGTCAAAATTGACTTGCGGACACCGAGCAACAACAGGGCATTTTATTGGACTGCCCTGTGTCCTAGTTTTAGTTTTGCTTAGATATGGAGTGCATTTATCTACCAGGGCTTTGCTTTAAGGTATCTGTAAGACTTTGACCGCTCTGAAGCTGTTGTTTATGGTTGGTTGTAATACTTACATGATAAGCATGAAGGAAGCTCTTATTCCTGACTGGAGAATTCTAGCAGTCTTTCTCTTAATTTGGTCCAGTGTCCTTTTAGTTGCAGTTGTTTTGGCCTTGATGGAAAGGAAGGTCTGTTCATTGTTCTTTATTTTCTTAGAAGATCTAATTCACCCACAATCCCTTTGTCTAGGTGAAGTATTTCCTTTTCATAAAGTCTCATTTCTGAAGCAGCAAGTATTAAAAAAAACAACAAAAATTACCCCACAAAAAAACAAAACATAGAATCTGTCATTTATCTTCTCCTGCTAGACATCCTAATGACTTTCCTGACCAGGGCTAGATATATGAGGAGCTTCACAGGTTCATGGAAAACATTAAATAGAAAGATACTGGGAATTTCCTATGAACTTTTTGAATTCCTCTTACACAGTCAGTTCTTCAGTCATTCAAAATCCTTTAGCCAGAAAGGCATCGGCCAGAAACACCACAAAGTTAGCCATCTGGAGGCCTTTCCTATTACTCCAGTATACAGGCATTTGAGGTGATCTGACTCCTTAAAAGGTGAATAGAATCGAACCCTGCATACGGGGATGTGCTGGGTCAAGGAACCAGCTTCAAGAGTTACTTGAGTTCATATTTTCAATGAGGCTGAATGTGCATTCCCAAGGCAAGCATCATGTTAGGATTTTATGATTTGGCACTTGTGGTCCCATGGCTGCTTTTCTTTAGCACTGAATTCCTATTCATTAAATTAAGTCTGTTACTTCACTGTTTTTAAATCTTGCACTCTTATATTTATGTGCCTATGTTTGTTCTCTAGTGGCTTACATACTTGGAAAAAATTCCACCCAGTTATTGAATTGCTTATTCATACTAGTTGTGATATTATTAGTTACTGTCAAGTTGATTCCGGTTCCTGGTCATCTTATGTGTACAGAGTACAACTGTGCTCCATAGGAATTTCATGACTTTGTCCTTTCAGATTGCCAGACCTTTCTTCTGAGGTACCTGTGGGTAGGTTTGAACTGCTAACTTTTCTATGAATTGTTGTTAGGTGCCGTTGAGTCAGCTGTGACTCAGACACTCTATTCACAACAGTATGAAACACTGCCTGGTGCTGCACCATCCTCACAGTTGTTACTGTCTTGAACCCATTACTGCTGCCATGGTGTCAGTACATCTAGTTGGGGGTCTTCCTTCTTTTTGCTGACCCTCCACTTCACCAAGCATATTGCCCTTTTCCAGGGACTTGGCCCTCTTGATACATGTCTGAATTATGAGAAACTAAGTCACGCCATCCTTGTCTCCAAGCATTCTGACTATACTTCTTCCGACACAGTTCTTCTGACAGTTCACGGTACTTTGTTTTTATTTTTTAAAAGTTTTTATTGTGGATTGCGTGAAGGTTTAGAGACAAGATCACTAGTTTTATATTCAACAAATCATATGCTTAGTTTCATTTCAATGATTGCAATCCCCTCAGTCCATGGAGCTTTCAGTATTCTTCTCCAATACCATGATTAAAATACGTTGACTCTTCTGTGGTCTTTCTTATTCATTGTTAAACTTTCACATGCGTATGAGGCAATTGAAAATATCATGGCTGGGTCACCTTAGTCCCTAAACTGACATCTTTGCTCTCGAAGACTTTAAAGAGGTCTTGTGCAGCAGATTTCCCTAATGTAGTATGTCGTTTGATTTAATGACTGCTGTTTGCATGACTGTTGATTGTGGATCCAAGCAAAATGAAGTCTTTGACAATTTCAGTCTTTTCTCCATCTATCATGATGTTATTTATTAGACCAGTTCTGAGGATTTTTGTTTTCATTACATTGAGGTGCAACCCATAATTAAGGCTGTGGTCTTTGATCTTCATCAGTAAGTATTTTAAGTTCTCTTTGCTTTAAGTAATCAAAGTTGTGTCATCTGCATTTCATAGTTAATGATTATTCCTCCAATCATGATGTCAAGTCCTTTTCCATATAATCCAGCTTCTCAGATTACTTGCTTCACATACAGGTTGAATAAGTATGGTGAAAGAATATAGCTCTGGTACACACCTTTCCTGCTTTTCAATCATTCAATATCCCCTTGTTTTGTTCGAACTCCTGCCTCTTGGTTTAAGTACAGGTTCCTCGTGAGAATCAAATGTTCTGGTATACCCATTCTCCACAATGTTATCCATAGCTTGTCATAGTCAATAAAGTACAAGTAAACATCTTTCTGGGTTTTCTGTCTTCAGCCAAGATCCATCCTATATCAGCTGTGATGTTGCTATTTCCATTAGCAGTCCAGTGCATAACCCTTTATATTACTCAGGGACTATTCACAATTAGATATTGTAATGTTGAGAATTTTTTCCCCTTATAACATCCATTTATATGCACTAGACTTGTAATCACCAGGTTGGCAGTTCAAAGCCACCAGCCACCGAGGGAGAGAGAAGAGGCTGTTAGATCCTGTAATGATTTGTAGGTTCAGAAACCCTGTAGAGGGTTGCTATGAGTCAGAATTGACTGGATGACAGTGGGCTGAGCCATTAATTAGCTTATATGTGTAGTGTATAAGGAGCTCTGGTAGCGTAGTCGTTAAGAGTCAGGCTGCTAACCTCAAGGTCAGCAGTTTGAAACTACCAGCCGTTCCATGGGCGAAAGATGAGGCTTTCTGCTCCCGTAAAGATTTACAGCCTCAGAAACCCTATGTGGGTTTGCTATGAGTTGGAACCAATTCCACAACACATAACCACCACCAACCACATATGTAGTTTATAGCTGTATTTGCCCAATTAAGTTTTATCTCATTTTCATCTCATGTGTTTTTTTTTTCATACACCTTTACATTTTGTTATGCTGATTATTACTTTAGTACTGAAAACTGAATTTCAGACGTGAGTTTGAAGTATGCTGTCCTTATGTGGTGTGGTTTGTGACTTTACTAGTCAGTGCAACTCACTTGAGTAATAGAGCTGAAAGGAATAGCAGCTATCCTTGTCCTAGCCTCTTATTTTACGGAAGGGTGGCTGATGCCTTGAGAGGTCAAGAGACTTGTCTAGAGAGTCTTTAAGGAAGAATGGAGACAAGAGTCAGTTTTTCCTGAATCTGAGTCAAGTGTCCTTTTCATATTACCTTATTGCCTTCCCTAATTGCTATTTGATAGTAAGGGAGGGTAACTGCCGTGAATATCATTGCCTGTGCTCATTTCCTTGTCAGCTGTCTCTTTCTCCTTTCATTTTGTTATTTATTATATTTCAAATTCATTTTAAAATTCCAGTCTTCATTCACATCAAGCTCACAAGTCTGACTTTGGTTAGAGATGGACTTTTGTGAAACAGTCTATGTGTTTGGGTGCAGTGGCTAAGCGCTCAGCAGCTATCTTAATAGCCATCATTTGATCTGTCAGCTGCTTTGTCAGGGCATGATGTGGCAATCAGCTTCCATAAAGACTGCAGTCCTGGAAACCCTACAGGGAAGTCCTGCCTTCGCCTATAGAGTTACTACGAGTTGTATTTGACTTGATAGCAGTAAGTTGGTTTTTTTTTTTTTTTTTTAATATGCTTGGATGCTAGAAGAAAAATAAGTATAAATTACAATGTGGTTACTACCTGTGTGGCCCTAGAAATATTACTCAAATTCTTGTGCCTCAGTTTCTTCTTGTGTAAAACAGTGATGATGATAGATTGTACTGCACAATGACTTTGAAGATTAAATGAGTTAGTATATGCAAATTGCTTAGAACAGTTCCTTGCACATTGTTGGTATTAAGTGCTGTCAAGTTGGTTCTTGACTCATGGCGACCCTGTACAGAGTTTCTAAGGAGTGGTTGGTGGGTTTGAACCACCAAACTTGAGGTTAGCAGCCTAATGTGTATGTTACAGTGCCACACTAGGCCTCCTGGCACATAGTGTAGGCTGTTATTATCAGTAGTAGTTTATAAACATCTAGGGAATGGGAACATACTGACTTTGGGAATTTCCTAACTACCTTCCCTTCCCTTCACTCAGGACTTCTTGTCAACCCAATTATAGGATTTTCACTTAACTCTTGTTGAGGGCGAATCAACTTGATGGCACTTAACAACAGTTTGTTCAGTATGCTCTACTTTGTTGATGTTTTTTGCTCTCTGTTTTTCTGCTTTGATATTTCATGTTCTTCCTTCTTCCACTGTTAAAGCAGTTGCTGCCACATGACTTCACGTGTGTCAGGTAGCACTGTGCTGCATAGATCTTTTAGTGGCTTCGTTTTCAGAAGTAGATTGCCAGGTGTTTTTTCTGAGGCACTTCTGGGATTTGAATCCAAATCTCCAACCTGTTGGTTAGCAGCCAGTTGTTAACTATTTGTACCAACCAGGGACGTCTCCTCTGTGATTGTAGATATTTGTTTAATAAAAGACACCTGGAATACTAACTTTCACTGATTATGGTTTTCTTTTTTTTTAAGGATTTGGAATGCCCTGACAGATAATTATGGGAACGTAATGCCTGTGGACTGGAAGTCATCCCACACCAGGACCTTACACTTGCTTACTCTGAACCTCTCAGAAAAAGAGGTAAGCTAGGAATTTGACCAAGAGTTTTTGAATAACTGATGGTGGTACTGAGTCTCTAACTTAGTAAAAGAAGGCAGTCTCTATAGTATTACTGCCTTCTTTTACTAACTGTCCCTGGGTCTGTACAAATACATTGAGTTGTCTTTTATTTATAAGTTCCTGGAGATTGAAGTGGTCCTGTAGTTCCGTCTCAGTGGCTCCACTACTATCAACTGACTGGCATGTTCCTCCAGTGCGTCCCTAGTACACTCAACTTGTCAATGTTGAGCTAAATGTCTGTCTGACCAGCAAAGGTCAGCATTTTTTCCAGCATAAATAACCCCATTTTGAGGTGCTGGGAACACTCAGTGAGGATCCTCGCCTTGGTTTTAGTACACTGAGGGTGCTGAAATAATCAGCACAGATCTAACTCTTGGATGAATGTAATGACTTGCTGGACATGACAGGTTGCCAGAAAACAATGTGTTTTTGTGAATATTGGAAACCTTTTAAAAGACTTCTCGGTTCTTGACTTTTTTAAAGGCTACCACCTTAACTTGTTTGAGGCTGTTGTTTATGTCGTGGTATTTGTAAGTTGCAGATACCTTTAATAAGAAGTGTGAACACGTGTTGGGACAGTTGAGGGTAGGAGGAGAGTAAAGGGAAGAAAATTCCTGTAAATGGTAAACTGTGTTCGGTTTGGTTAAAGCCAATGGTAAACATAGCTGGGTTATATAACTTTCAGGGCCTTTTTAAATTTCTTACCAAATAACCGTGCAGGCTTATGTCAGATTTTTCTCTGTACTTTGTTAGTGTAATTGTGTGGTTATTGGGAGTACAATGCAGTAGAATTGTTGGTATTTTAAATGATTTGCTGTTGTTGCTAACTGCTGTTGAGTCAATTCCAATTCATAACCCTGTGTAGGGTTTCTGAGGAGTGGCTGGTGAGTGTGAACTGCCAGCCTTGCAGTTAGCAGTTCAGTGCTTATGTTAGGGTACCACACCAGGACTCCTTAAATAGTATGTTGCTGTTGTTAACTGCTGTCGAGTCTGTTCTGACTCACAGCGACCCTGTGTAGGGTTTCCAAGGAGTGGCTGGTGAAATTGAAGAGGCAACCTTGTAGTTCAAACGGACTGTATGGTCAAGTGCTTATCCTACAGCACTACACCAGGACTCCTTAAATAGTATAGGCCCTGCAAATGACTTTCTTAAATGTGTGACTCAGGAAAGCCTTCTGTTAAAGGCTAGAATTCTTGCCAGGTTTTCAAGTATTGTAGTAGATACAGAATTCTTGCTGTTGGTTTGAATTATTCACCCTGTTGCAAAGCTGCTTTGCAGACTCTCCTGACATACATTTAGTGACAAGGAACAAAATGAAGTAGCCTATGCTCTCCTTTCTTATTGAGATCCTTGCTAACAGTTTTGGGCTCTGTTCAAGTTTCCCTTCTTCTCTGAAGCCTTCTGTTACTGTTTTAGCTTCTGTTGATCTCATGGAATTATATAATTTTAGAGTTGGAGGGGACTTTAAAGGACATTTAATCCACCCTCTCACTCGGGGCCATTCCCATCTCTAGCGTCTCTGACAGATGGCCATTTAGCCATGGCTGAAGGCACTGCGGGGGCAGGAAGTGTGCTCCTCTCTGTGGGAATCAGTTATGTTGGTGAGGATGTGACTCTTCCAGGACATGTTAAATGTCCCACAGAATTTAACCCAGGTGTCACTGATGTGCTGATCCCGGTGCCCCTACAGTGCTGTTTCCATGTTTCTGTATAGTATTACTGCCTTCTTTTACTAACTGTCCCTGGGTCTGTCAGTAGATTGTGACTTCCCAATACGTATCTTTGTGTTTGTCTTTATCGTAACTGCCACTGTGCTTGACACAATCTGGTACAAGCAATTGCTGAATGGCCTCACCAGTGAGGCAAAGTTTAAAAAATATATGTATTTTCTAGGTTGTTTAACATAGTGCTTTGAAACCTATTCCAAATCCATTGCCATTCTTGGATCCACATAGTCAGTGAGTCCTTTTTGTTTGAGGTGCTAAAAACTACTATAGAAAGAATACTTTCATAGTTTCCAAGAGAAATAAATTAGCAGTGTGAATGGAATACTCTAGTTTCTTTGAATAAAATGTCCATCTTCTTATATTGTATCTTGGGAAATTATTCTCATTTTCTGCCTTTTGAATGTTGTTTTCAATGCCAGAGTGATGGTCTAACCAAGGGTGGTGGTGGGTTGTCTTCGAGTTGATTCTGACTCATCGTGACCCTATGTATGAAGTAGAACTGCCCCATAGAGTTTTCTTGGCTGTAATCTTTATAGGAGCTATCATCCATTCTCTGCTACTGGGTAGGTTTCAATTGCCAAACTTTAGATTAACATCCAAGCACTTAACTGCTGTGTTACCAGGACTCCAAGGGCAGTAAATCGTAATGATTAGGGGTGATAGTAGCAGCCACAGCAGATCCTGGTTCTGACCCAGCCCACAGCTTCCAGGATTCTGTCAGCAGGAAGCACCTCTGAAGTTAGGCTACGACAAGTAGGAGCAGGGCGAGTAACTACAATGACTTCAGCAGTACTAGTGGATATACGAGATGAGGTGACTTGCCCTATCTGCCTGGAGCTCCTGACGGATCCTGTGAACCTAGACTGTGGCCAGAACGTCTTCCAAGTCTGCATCACAGGAAATAGTAAGCAACTGACCAGAGGTCAGCCAAGATGCGGGAGGATACAGCTGTCCTGTGTGCCGGACAAGCTACCATCCTGGGAACCTCTGGCCTAATCGATGCCTGACCAACATAGTGGAGAGACTCATGGAGGCAGTGCTGGGCCCTGAGAAGCAGGTGAAGGTAATTCTATGTGCACACCATGGAGAGAAACTCCACATCTTTTCTAAGGAGGTTAGGAAGATCATTTGCTGGCTTTGTAAGTGGTTTTTGGAGCCACCATGGTCACCACGCATTCCTAGTGGAGGAGGTTGTCCAGGAGTACCAGGAGATGTTCCTAGAGCATTTGAAGAAGCTGAAGAAAGAGCAGCAGGAAGCTGAGAAGCTAACCACTTTTATCAGAGAGACGAAGGCATGCTGGAAGAATCAGATGGATCCAGAGAGTCACAGAATCCAGATAACAGTTTAATCACCTGAGAAGCTTTCTGGACAAAGAGGAGCAGCAGGAACTCAGAAAGCTGGAGGAAGAAGACAGGAAGAGGCTGAGTATTACAGAAGAGGCTGAGGCTGAGCTGGTCCAGCAGAGCCCGTCAGTGTGAGACCTCATCTCAGATCTGGAGCGCCGCTGTCAGGGGTCAGCAATGCAGCTGCTACAGGCTGTAAATGATATCACAGAAAGGAGTGAGTTACAGACCTTGAAGAAACCAAAAGGTCTTTCTACCAAGCTGAGAAGTTCATTTCGAGCCCCAGATCTGAAAAAGATGCTGCTAGTGTTTATAGAGCTGACAGCTGTCCAAAGCTTCTGAATGGATGCAACTCTGAATCCACAGCTGGCTAGTTTAAATCTGACTAAACACTGGAGGCAGGTGAGATTTGTGGGTAATAAGCTGCCTGCGCCCTCCTAGCTGAGAGCGCATTATGATTGTAGCGTCCTGGACTCCCAGCACTTCTCATGAAAATGTTACTGGGAAGGAGATGTGACCAATAAGTGTCTGGATCCTGGGGTGTGCAGCAATTCAGTGGTACCTGCATTCCTTTTCTGTCAGTATGCCAACAATCAGAATGTTTGCTCCAGCTGTTAACCTCAAAGCAGATACTGGGTGATTGGGTCAAAGCATAAGCCAGAATATAGAGCCTGTGAGGACCCTTCCACTTCCCTGCTCCTCCTCATGATCATGCCACCTCGGCGGGTTGAGATTTTGTTAGAGACTGGCATTGTCCCGTTCTATAATGTCACAAACCATGGCTTCTGTAGATAGTATTTTCTGACTCCTCTTTGTCCATATTTTAATCCTTGTAGCTGTGTTGTTCTAATGACCCTGTGTAAACTACACTCTTAAATATTCTGCTATCCCCACTGACCTCCATTTCTTAATCTTTCTATAGCAGAAATACCACATGTGGGTAGATTTAATAAGCTGAAATTAATTTTCATTGGATTGCTAGCTGGGCTGCTGACCATAAGGTCAGCAGTTCAAATCTACCAGCTGCTTTGTGAGAGAAAGATGAGGCTTACTGCTCCCATAAAGATACACACCCTCAGAAACCCTATACAGGGTCACTGTGAGTCAGAACCAACTCAGTGACACACAGCCACAAACCACCACCACAGTTTAGGCGACTAGAAGTCTTTAAATTCAGGGTGCTTGCTCTAAGGAAAGACTGACCTTGTCACTGGAGGAAAATCCTTGTCTCATTTTCTGTGATGTTCTCTATGTTCCTTAGAGCTCTCCCCCTTGACATTATTTATTCCATATTCCTGTTTGCTTGCTAACTTCCATGCCTAACTTGCTCCTTTCATATCTCACAAGTGATTGGTTTAGGGCACACAATACACTGGACTGCAAGGTAGGTTTGAATTGCAAGGTTGATGGTTTAAGCCCACCAAATGCTCCTTGGCCACCCTATTTAGGGTCACTATGAGTCAGAACCAATTCAACAACACTTAACAACAGTTGTAGAAGCCTTACCTGGAAAAACTCAAGAGAATAAAGTTATGTATTGTGACATAACTAGTCAGGTGATGAACGGATCTGAAATTAGATGTCTCTTCCGCAGAAGGGAGTGGCATACATTAAGTTCCTGCAGAACACATGGGCAGAAAGAACTAGGTAAGAAGCAACCATATCATTCTATGAGTCGATATATATACAAAATAAGTTCTGTTTCACCACGTCCACCTGGGTGCTCTGTTCTTTCCGTGACTAGAACTATGTAAAATTTACCTTTGAAAGATTGTTGTGGATTATTTCTGTTATAAAATATGTGTTTTAAATTTCTTTTCTGACAGATGGAGAGGTTTGTTTTGTGTTTTTGGTATTAAGTTGAGAAAAACATCCAGGGAAACTATCAGCTTGCTAGCTTTCAGTTCTCCTTTTCTTTCGCTGGAGTTTAGGATGGTGCACATCTAATGGGTCTATTGTAGAGTATGGGATCTGGCATGTTCCAAATTTGACATGATCACATTTTTTCCTTTGGATGCGTCTTCAGTGTCCTACAGGGAAGCAACACCACCCAGTCTGTATCTCACCTTGGCAGTAAACGGTGTTGGGTGTGCTTGGAAATTACCAAGACTCCTAGGGCAGCCAAGGCGAGTTTTCAAAGCCTGCAACGGATCCCAGCCTTTAGCATATGCCACCTCTGTGGGGATTAGGCTTGGCTCCCTCTCTTGAAAGATGATCTGAGATCATTATTTCTGTTGGCATGATATTACTTACATGTTTCGACAGTAGCCGAAACCTATTCCAAATCCATTGCCATTCTTGAATGTGCCTATATGAGTGAATGCTTCTAAATCGTTTTTTCTTAGGAGCATCTTCTGTGCCATCTTCTTCTCTCCTACTATACATCTCTTCAATGACAGGGGCCTGGCCTTATGCATGTTTATATGTTGTTGTTAAACGCTGATGAGTTGGCGCTGACTCAGAGCCACCTATTCACAACAGAATGAAAGACAGCTTGGTCCTGTGCCATCTTTACAGTCGTTGCTACACTTGAGCCTGTTGCTGCTGCCACTGTGCCAATCCATCTTCTAGGCTTCTTCATCTTTTTCTCTGACCCTCGACTTTGCCAAGCATGATGTCCTTCTCCAGGGACTAGTCCCCCCTGATAATATGTCCAAAGTATAAGAGATGAAGTCTGGCCATCTTGGCTTCTAAGGAACACTCTGGCTGTATAGATCTGTTTGTTCTTCTGGCAGTTCATGATATCTTTAATATTCTTCTCTAGCACCATACTTAAATGCTTCAGTTCTTCTGTGGTCTTCCTTATTCATTGTCAAACTTTCACAGACGTATGAAACTATTGAACATACCATGATTTGGGTCAGGTGCACTTTAGTCCTGAAACTGACATTTTTGCTCTTGAACACTTTATAGATGTCTTGTGCAGCAGATTTGCCTAATATAGTGTGTCGTTTGATTTCTTGACTGCTGCTTCAATGAATGTTGATGGTGGATCCGGAGTAAAATGAAGTTTTTTACAACTTCAGTATTTTCTCCATTTATCATGATGTTATTTATTGCTCTAGTGGTGAAGAGTCTTGTTTTCTTATATTTAGGAAGACGTCATTATTTTTTTTGGGGGGGGTGGATGGGTGGGTAGGAGTAAGGAGGGGTTTAGGGTTAGGACCATGGCTAAATCTAGGACTTTTAGTGTTAGGGTAATGGTTTGAACTAGGATTTAGTAATAGGCGTAAGGATTGGGCTAGGGCTAGAAGTAAGACTTGGTCTAGTTTTCAGGGTTACAGTTAGATTTGTTTTTCTTTATTTAAGATTTTCGCCAGAAATCTGCTTGATTTCCTATTTATTTGGAAGTTCTGTAACTGCATAATTCTCTCTTTTTACTTTGTGGTTTTTTTGTGTTGTTGTTGTTACAAACTGTTGTCTCTGATACCGTTTTCAGTCTTGTAGATTTGTGTTACTTAGCTGTTATTGTTACTAGGTGTTATTGTTATTTGGTACCAACTCAAAGCGACACTATGCACAAGGGAACAAAACACTGCCTGGTCTTGCCCCAACTTCACAATCATTGCTATGTCTGAGCCCACTGCCACTGTGCCAGTCCATCTCATCGAGGGTCTTCCTCTTTTTCTCTGACCCTCCGTTTTACCAAACATGATCTTCTCTAGAGACTGGTCCCTCCTGATAATATGTCTGAAGTATGAGAGACAAAGTTTGGCCATCTTGGCCTACAAGGAGCATTCTGGCTGTACATCTTCCAACACAGATATGTTGGTTCTTTTGGCAGTCCATGGTACTTTAAATATTCTCCCCCAACACCATAATTCAGATGCATCAATTACTCTCCAGACTTCCTTATTCACTGTCCAGTATTCACATGCATATGAGGATATTGAAAATAACATGGCTTAGGTCAGGTACACCTTAGTCCTCAAACTGACATCTTTGCTCTTCACCACTTCATCTCGTACACTAGATTTGCCTAATGCAATACATTATTTGATTTCTTGATTTCTGCTTCCATGAGTGTTATTGGTTGATCCAAGCAAAATGAAGTCTTTGACAACTCAATCTTTTCTCCATTTATATGGATGTTATATATTGGTCCAATGGTAAGGATTTTTGTTTTCTTTTTACATTGAGGTTCAACCCATATCAAAGGCTGTGGTCTTTGATCTTCATCAGTATGTTAAGTTCTCTTTGCTTTCAGCAAGCAAGGTTGTGTCATCTGCATATTGCAAGTTGTTAGTGAGTTTTCATCTATTCCTGATGCCTCTATTCCTCTATTCATGTATTCCAGCTTCTCAGATTATTTGTTCAGCATACAGATTGAATAAGTATGGTGAAAGAATACAACATTGGCACACACCTTTCCTAGTTTGAAACCATTTGGTGTTCCCTCAGTCTGTTTGACCAACTGCCCCTTGGTCTGGTTACAGGTTCCTCTTGAGCACAAATTAAGTGTTCCAAAATACTTACACTACACAGTGTTGTCCGTATCTTGTCATGATCCACACAAGATCCTTGTGACGTCAGCAGTGATATCCCTTATTCCATGTTCTCTTCTTAATCCAGTTTGCATCTCGAGAGTTCTGTTAGTATATGGTTGCAGCCATTTTTGTATTATCTTTAGCAAAATTTTACTTGTATGTGATATAAATGATATTGTTCAATGATTTCCATATTCTGTTGGGGTTACCTCTCTTTGGAATGGGCACAAATGTAAATCTTTACCAGTCAGTTGTCCTCCAAATTTTTTGGCATAGATGAGTGAGTGCCTCCAGTGCTGTGTCAGTTTGTTGAAAGATTACAATTTGTATCCCATCAATTCCTGGTATCTTGCTCTTTGTCCGTGCCTTCAGTGCACCTTGGACTTCTTTCTTCATTATCATTGGCTCTTGATCATAGTGGCCCCAAATTTTTTTTAATGATTTACTGTGATTTATGTATATTGGTCCAATTTATTGGTACAACTTCTTGAAATGTTTGAACATCGACCATTTTCTCTTGTACAGTGACTCTTAGTATTCCTTCCATCTTCTTTTGATGCTTTCTGCCTCATTCAATATTTTGCCTATAGAATCCTTCAGTACCACAAGTGGCGGCTTGAATTTTTTCTTCACTTCCCTCAGTTTGAGAAATGCTGAGTATGTTCATTCCTTTTGGGTCCTTTCACATTTCATTGTAATACTTGACTTTGTCTTGTTTTACTTTGAATATTTCTATATCTGGGTTGAGGTCTGAGTAATATTGTCATGTATGTTAATCTTTAGATTAACTTTAGAAATTCTTTTAGTTTCTGTTTATCTGTGAATGTCTTGCTTTTGCCACATATTTGGTGCACAGGTTTGCTGAGTAGTATATGATGATTCTTGATTGGCAGTTTTTTCTGTCAGAGTTTTATATATGTCATGTTACGTTTTCTTGCCTGGATGATTTCTGCTGACAAATCAGGGCTTAGTTCTCCTTTGTAGATAACTTTTTGGTTTTTGTGAGTTGCTATCAGTATTATTTCCTGTCTTTGACTTTGAACAGTTGGATTATTATATGCTTTTGTTATTTTCTTTTAGGGGCTCTCCTGTTTGGGTTTGTCCAACTTTTTGAACGCTTAGCTTCTTGTTTTTCATAATGTTAGGAAAGTTTTCTTCCAAAAAGACCCTTAGACAGTTTTCTGTATGTTTCTTTTTTGTCTCTTTCTGTTCTGGAATTCTAAATGCATGTAAATTATTCCTTTTGATAGTGTCCAATGTAATCCTTAGGCTTC
>NW_006408542.1:2703492-2705395 GCF_000296735.1 Chrysochloris asiatica | reverse complement strand
AAGGAGCAGCTGGTGAGCTTGAACCACCAACCTTGTAGTTCAAACTGCTTTGCTGTCTGGCACATTAACCCACAGCACCACACCAGGACTCCAATATGAGTATCATTTTAATATACTCGTTCAGCTGCCTGATAAATTTAAGATGCCACTGTTGGTTGTTATGCTGTACCTCAGGATTTAATGTTTAGCCTGTTTTGTTTTTAAACTCTCTCTCCCACTCCACACCCCTTGTTCTGGCCTTTTACCTATTAATAAACAGTTAGGGGCTGGCTGTTGAGCTGCCTGTTTCTTTAAATGCTGAGAATTTCTGTGCGCATACGTGGCAGAAGAGCCCTCCAGTGGTGGGCAGTAGGGGTGTCTGCTTGCTCAGGCACCCCCTCTCTAGTCACCAGAATGGAGGTGCGCAAACAGTGGGGGGGGGGCAATGAAAAAACAACAACAAAATCAGAACAAAGCAAAACCTACAAAGTATTTTGTCCACCTTTGTTCTGAAGTTCCTGGTGCAGTATTCCGTGGTGGATATGCTTGTTTTCTTTCTTGGTCTTGCCCAAGTTGGTGGCTCCAGGCTGCTGAGCCTGGCAAATTCTAAAGTATGGAATTTTCTTACTTCCGCTACATGTTCCACTAGCTATAAGCCTTCAAACTTTTAAAATATTCCTAGATACGTGGTTCAGAGTTTTCGAACATTGCCCTGAATCCACACCCTTACTGCCTGATTTATGCATTTTTGAAATGATCATTTTAATGGAGTTACAGGAGAGGACAAAGGAAGACTCATATTATCAAAACTTTGTTTCACCAAAAGTTGATCCTTGTTTCGTCTACTTATCAGGCCCCTCCTCTCCGCATTCTTCTCTTTGCAGTTTCAAAAAATAACCCATCTCTCCATCTCTTTGGCATCATTATTCTCAACTCCCTTGACCATTGTTTTTCTCTCAGACCTTCCCAGCACCGCCTCAGCCCTCGATCATGATCATTCATTCCAGTTGTTTGCCTTCTTTGCTCCAAAACACAAGCTGCTGGACACCTTTGAAGGAAACATACAACCCCATGAGCTCTGTCTTGTGGTTGGCATTCTTAGCTCGGCTCATAATGTGGTCATCTTTCTTGAGAGAGACAGCTTCAGCCCTTCTCTGTTCTCTTAAAACCTTCAGCTCTGTCACTGGCACCTGTTTTCTCAGGGAACAGTCTCTTCTTTCACTGAGAAAATAGAAGTCATCAGAGGATCTCATCTGTAGCCAACTGCTGGCTGTCCGCCCACCTTATTTTTTCATGTTATATAGGAAGATTTTATTTTATCACTAAGCCCTTCTTTTTTTTTTTTTTCTTTTATCTTCAGCTTTTCTCTCATTTGCCAGCATTTTCGTTTCATCATCAGTTCAGTAGGCCCAAGCATCTCTCTTGTCTTAACCAGCCCCATCATCAGCTCTACCTGGCTCTGCTATCATCAGCCATTATCCCAGCTCCTCTTCCTGCTCCATAAGGAACTCCGGTAGCATAGTGGTTATGAGTTGGGCTGCCAACCTCAAGGTCAGCAGTTCAGAACTACTAGCGGTTCTGTGGGAGAAAGCTAAGGCATTCTGCTCCCATAAAGATTTACATACTCGGAAACCTGTGCAGGGTTACTATGAGTCAGAACCGACTCCACGGTACTTAACAACAACAACTTCCTCCTCCATAGCCACATTTCTTGAAAGTGCTGCCTTCTGTTTAATCTTTGACCTCCTTCATTTCACCTTCACCAGTCTATGAAAATTGCTTTAGTCAAGGTTACCATTTGAAAAAAAAATTATTTATGTGTCACATTAAAATTTTATTGACTAAATTATCCTTTTTTTTTTTTTAAAAAAAAGATTTTATTGTGAATTGAGTGAAAGTTTACAGGGCAGATCATCAGTTTTAC
>NW_006408542.1:2693545-2702547 GCF_000296735.1 Chrysochloris asiatica | reverse complement strand
GCGGGAGTCCAGTTCTCGCAGGGTTGCAGGACATGTGAGGAGATGCGGAATCGGTGAGAATAAAAGCAATTGAGGAATCTCTTAGTTGGCTGATACAGCTCTTTCTCTTTTCTTCTCTGCCCCGGCTCAGCAAGTCTTTATTTTTATACTTAAAATCACACAGTACATAATGATTTGATACTTTGATTTTCCCTTGAATTATTACACAGTTTTAATCACAACATTCCTTTACCCTGTGGTTATACAATCTTAACAAAAGTATTTCTGTGGTGTCCAAACTGTCCTTTCCATATCCTGTTCATTTTTCAACCATTGAACATTTTCCTTTTGACATCATCTCCTCTCCTACGTAAGTGATAAATTGTTTCTTCTTATTCTCACTAAAAGATCAAGTTAAACCTTACACAAATCATTTCTACCTATCAGACCCCTGATTACATCTTCTTAGTAATACAAGTTTCTATTAATCATCGGTGTTTACACTACTTTATTGTTTCTACTAGGTGATTATCAATCTTCTATCCTACATACTACACTACTGTTTTCATAGTAAAAGTATTACTAACATCTACTTAATTATTTTATTTTTCTAAAGTATTCATTAAATTGCGTGAACACAGTGTTCCTATGTTTCTTTCTTTTGAAGCTGTGAGACATAAGGCCCAACCTGGCTTATTGCTGCAGGAAATATAGATTATTAAATTTAGACCATATTTCACTTATGTTCATTATTCTCTGCCTATTTATGTAGGTGCCTGTATGTAATAGTGGGGGTTTGTGGATTCTGGCTGGTAATTGATTGTGGCGAGGTCTATAGGGGTCGGTTAGCTTGACTTTAGTTTGTTATCTGCTTTTGTGGTCTCATAAATGCAGTTACTTTGTACTTAGGTTTTCTGTAAAAGGGAGTAACTTATACAATTCCCTTTGAATTCAAACCATTGAAGCTAAAATAATTGTTGCCAGACCAGTTTCTTCCCAAGGTCTGCAGAGCTCATAGTAAAAGGCTGTGGATATGGCAATATTATGTATTTTTACAAGTGAATTCAGAGTTATCCTAAAAAGGAGATAGAGGCCAACTCCTGAGAATCATCTGCTTTGCATGATGTTTCTCCTTTTGCTGGGACTGTGTCAAACAGCAGAAGTGAAAATGGCTCTCTGCAAACCAACCAACCATCCTTTCTTCTTCTCTCTCTCATCTCCAAGTCAACGGGAGTCTATGGAACATGATTGAACTCAGCCCATTTCTTCATTGCTGCCTTCCCCCCTCTTCCACTCACCAGTAGACCAGTGTGGTCACCAGCAAGCTTACATGCCTGCTCATGTGTTCCTTTTGAGTTTCAGTCTTAGAAGGGGGTTTGTCCTGAAGGAACTTGATTGCTTGCCTTGATGACTTTCCAGAGAACACCTTGTGTATTTTTGTAGTAGCCAGTCATGCTGACATTTTTATTTTGGGCTTATTTGTCTTTTAAAAGATTATCATCTTTTGGCTTAGAAGAGAACACCCTTTCTTACTGGATTTGTTCTCTTCTCTGATGGTTTCTTCTTTCTTTGGTCTTCTCTGAGCTCCTGCTGCTACCCCTCCCAACTGTACCCAATCTCTTCTCCCCATTCACCAACCTACTTACTCCTACCATATGAAATCTTCCTTGAAGTTTCATAAATGTTTCATAATTACCTCTTACCTTGACTTTTCTCCCCTTCTTCTCAATGTTCTACGTTATGTTCTGTGCTTTATTATTTGCTAGAATGTCCCTCAGCTCCCTCCTCTCCAGCTGTTTCTTATTAATCCTTCAGTTCCAGGCTGAGGTGTAACATGAACCAGGAAACATTCCCTCTGTGTTACGACTTCTTTCTCTGCCTTCGCCCACCCCCATCCAGGCTAGGTGCACAGTCTGTTAAGAGCACTTACTTATACCAGTACATTGAAATGGCCCATTTTCTTGTGTGGTTTCTCCGCATGAGTCTGTGAGGTCCATGAGGGGAAGGACAGTACCACAGTGGCTCCCTGATCCTGTGCCACTGGCAGTGCCCACATGGATAGATACTAGACATTGAAGATGTCAGCTAATACGAGGGGGCTGCAAAATCTTCATGGGAAAATGGAAGGAAAAGATAATAGACCCACAAACTTTTTGAAGCCCCCTCATATTTATTGCAGGGTCAAATCACCCTTCTAGGCTATTGCATTATTGGCAACTGTCATTCTGCTGTTTAGGTAAGAAACTACACTTCTATTATTTCTGGTCATTTTCTCCTGCAATTTCCTTAAGGACTTGAAAGTAGGATCTATGCTTACGTGGCTTCAGGATGGATGCCACAGCTTTAGAGCTTTCTGCCCCTTAGACCAGATTCGTTTTTGTTTTTGTCTTCTGAGATTCCTCTTCAGTCTTTTGCTTGCCTTTCTCATGTTTCTGTAGTCCAGCCTTAAATGTATGACTCTATGGTTCTGACATTTCTCATCTTACTGTTAGGTACTATTGAGTTGTTTTATACAGCGGTTCCGCGGGAGAAAGATGAGGCACTCTGCTCCTGTAAAGATTTACAACCTTGGAAACCCTGTGCAGTGTCACTGAGTCGGAACTGACTCCTTGGTACTTAACAAGAACAACAGCAACATAGTGACCCCGTGTCATAGTGTAAAACTATCTCATAGGGTTTCCTTGGCTGTAATCTTTACGGGGGAGTACACTGCCAGGCTTTGGCCTTTGGTAAAGATCCACTGCTGACCAGTGACAGTCTCGTAGGAAGGGAGGCAGTGGAATAAAGGCCAGCACTTGCCCTCCTATTGGTACCATTCAGTGTGTGACCCAACTGGAAACCAGAAGTCAAGAAAATCTTTGATGCAGTCCATAAAGGTCAGTGTCTTGAGGCACAGAAGAGGCTCGATGGTGGTGGGACACACAGAAACCCCAGTGGTTAGGCGTCAAGCTCTTTGAGATGTGGTTAGCTACCTTCTAATCAATCCACGACTCATGATGACCTTATGCACAATGGCCATGCAGTCCTGTAGATTGGTTATGAATTGGACAGTTGTGATCCATAGGAATTCATTGGCTAATGCTATATAAAGGAGCCCTGCTTGTGTATTGGGTTAAACAGTGCGCTGCTAACCATAGAGCTAGTAGTTCAAGCCCACCAGCCATTCCCTGTAATGAGAAAGATGAGGCTGTCTGCTCCTATAAAGATTTACAATCTTCGAAACCCAGTGGAGCAATTCTACTCCATCCTATAGGTCTGCTGTTGTTATTGTTGGTGGTGGTAGTATGCCATGGAACTGATTAGTTCCAACTCATACCGACCCTGTACAGGGTTTCTGAGGCTGTAAAATCTTTACAGGAGCAGAAAGCCTCATCTTTCTCCAGTGGAACAGCTGGTAGTTTTGAACTGCTGACCTTGAGGTTGGCAGCCTACTTCGTAACCACTACGCTACCAGAGCTCCTGTTAGTCGAAATCGACTTGATGTCAGTGGATTACTGGGCCTTATTCCTTAGTCTGTTTGTGTCTAGGAAGCTCTGCTGACACATGTACAGCATCTTAGCAACATGTAGGGCTCCTCTGACAGACCCGTGAAGCTGTGGGTGAGGTGAATTGGCTGGAAATGGAAACTGAGTCATCTGCATGCAATGTGAGGGGCCTGCCACTGAACCCCTAGTGCTTCGTGTTCGTAATTTAGAGGTATTTTTTACTTAGAAGCATAAATGTTCATCTAGGAAGATTCAGTGAGACTCTAATGGGCATTTTTCTAACATGGAAGCTGATTACTTACTTTTATTCTGAATATTAGAAGTTAGTTTGCAAGTTACCAACTTTGTTTGCTGTGGAATTTTAGTGTAAACAAATCTTACTATTAGATTGTTCATTAAATAACATTCTTTGCTAAACTTGATTCCCTCCCCTCTGTCTGCTGTAATTCTGGTGTGGTATTGTGGGTTAATGTACCAGACTGCAAAGCCATTTGAACTGCAAGGTCAGTGGTTCAAGCTCACCAGCTGCTCCTCAGAAACCCTGTACAGGGTTGCTATGGGTTGGAACCTACTCAACGGCACTGAACAACAACAACAGCAACAAGTAAGTTAATGTGACGCTATAGGATCTGCACTGGACTGTGAACCACAAGGTCAGCAGGTCAAACCTACCAGCTACTCTTTGGAAACCTTATATGGGATTGCTATGAGTTGGAACCGACTTGACAGCATTTCACAACCACAGCTTAATGAACACATTTTTTCCTGCTAAGTTATATATCCATACTGGGTAACACAGCGTGTATGTATATTGGGTAATGCAGCACCTTAGCAATTTTGCATTTAATCTTCATTCCTTTTCTGTTGGCAATGGGATATGTACAGTACTTCATGCTCGGCCTGATCTGTAGTTGAGATAAGTTGTTGTTAAGTACTGTGGTGTTGCTACTAACTCATAGTGATCCTGTGTAGCTTTTCTGGGGCTGTTAATATTTAGGGGAGCAGAAAATCTCATCTTTCTCCTATGGAACACCTGGTGGACTTGAACTGCTGACCTTGTGGTTAGCAATCCAGTGCTTATCCTACAGTGCCACTGTGCTTCTCTCATGAGAAGCTGTTGATATTAACTGCATTCGAGCCGGTTCTGATTCAAAGCAACCAGGGTTCCGAGGAGCAGCTGGTGGGTTTGAACACCCAACTTTGCAGTTAGGAGTCCAATGCTTATCCTAAGCACACCAGGACTCTCCTCTTCCAAGGACATGCAGCTGTATTAGGCAGCTGTTTTCCTCTGTGGGCTCTTTTGCTGAGAGACTGATTTTGTTGTGATCAGAATGCCCTGACTACTTTTAAGAGTGTGTATTTTTCTGTGTAGATTGGTGACACTTTCCTGTTTGACACATCAGATGATGAGGAACTTCGAGAACAGTTGGATATGCACTCTATCATTGTCTCCTGCGTCAGCGAGGAGCCCCTCTTCACTGCGGATCAGGTAGAAGGGAGGTTCCCCTCCACAAAAGGAAGAGGGAATATAGAGTTGGAAGAGGATCGCTCACTGTGGGCAATAAACGATGGACTGAGAGAATTCATATATTCTACTTACATTTTATGTTTATATAGGCTTAATGGGTAACTCTTCCAGTAAACAAAAAAACGTATGTAATAAGCAGATATAATTGTGTTAATTGAGAAGAGTTCTTAAAATAGGCATTATTCAATAGTACAGCAAATTACTAAGGGAGGCTTATTGCTTAAAGTAAAATCAGAAAAAAATATATTGTAAATTTCTCCTTTTTTTTTTTTACCACTGTGTAGAAGTTACATAGGTCCTGTGCAACTCTGGGCCACAATCATCAACATTTATTAGAAGTGCATGTTGTGTACCCTAGGAAGAAGTGAGCATTATTCCTTTGGAATGTGCTACTAATGTCAACTCTGTATTCATTGTCAACGAGTGGAGTCAATGTTCTCATTTTCTGAATACTCTTCCCACTTCTCTTGGGCTGTCACAATGTGGTGCAAGAACATATCTTTCTGAAATAAAACGTTCCGTGGCCACTCAGACTATGAATTTGATCTGAATGTTTTTAGTCTGGCCAGACAAGGTCAGTGAGGACATTTGCTCTGGGAAGTTTGGAAAGAGTACTTTAAAGAGAAACCAGGAAGATCATTGCAAGTCCTTTGTCATTGTGTCATTTGAGTGCTTCTTAGTCATACTTGTGGTTGGATTGTTCTAGGAGGAAAGGGTGTGGTGCAAAAAAAGCAAGGTAATAATAGGTTAGAGTGGTGTCTTGAGGTACAGCAATGTTCCAGGCTCAGGGTGACCCTGAGGGTTTGTCCCCTCAGCAATTGGCCTGAGTACGTGTCATAAGCCATTCCTGTTTTTTAAGATGTAACATTTAAAGAAACAAATTCTGCAGCCTCCCATAGGGTGTCATTGTACTTAACAATGTCTGCTTGGGAAAATCTTCCCACTGATTAGCCCTGGAGATGTAGTGGTTAGGCTGTTAACTGGAAGGTGGGGTGGGTGTTCAGACCCACCAGCCTCTCTGCAAAATAACTAAGTGGCAGGCTCCTTGTGTAAAGATGTACAGCCTTGGAACCCCGTTCTCTGAACCCCGTTCAGAGCTCTGCTCTGTCTATGAGTCTGTCTATGAGTCGGAATCAATTCCTTGGCATGGGGTTTGGTTTTTGGCTTCCTGCTAATTAATATCCCACCTGCTACGATTTACATTTTTTTTCTCAGTTTGTTTAACCTATTAAGCTTACTGATGTATTTAAAGCATGTTAAATATGCACATGTTAATTTTACCCCTTTATTGTATATCCTTTACCCTTTTGTTTTCAATTGTTAGGTCCTATTTTCTAACTCTTGAAGTGATTTTTCTGGCTTCCTTTTAAATTTTCAATGAGTTCTATATCCTTCTCCACTTTTAGACTCTAGAACCAGGACAAGACACTGTTGTAGGAGTTAAGCAACAATGCATTTCTCAACAATGCATCTCCTTATTGCCTAAATGGCAGGTGTAGTTATGTATTTACTAATTTTTCTCCCTAAGCTTCTACATTTGCAGTTATTTATTATATAACCCCTTGTCTTTCATTGAATTAATATGTGAACTTCTTTTTCTGATGTTAAAGGAAAGTTATGCTGGCATAAAGGTAATTTTAAATTGCTTTAGGTTTCAGTTGTTGTACACTTGTATTTTTTAAAGTTTTTGTCACTTTGATCAAATTTAGATTGAGCACTTGCATGGTAAATTTCCTGTTATTTGCTTTCTTTTTTCTTTTTTTTTAATTTGCTTTCTTTTAACTGTATGTTTATAATCTGGTTTTGGAAATAGTGTTTATAGCATCAGCCACTACAAAATCTGGTAGGGCACATGTACTGAATCATGGAGGACATACTAAATTGTATTCTTATTTTTGTGTTTATTATGTTGTGAGTTTTTTTGTAAACTGATTAACTATGTTAAATCTTATAACCAGAATTTGATTATTTGGAACATCCAATCCTGCACACTATGGGTTATGTATACTTTTGGTTAATAGAGGATTTCATACATTTATATTCTAGTTCCCTTAGGTGATTATCACATTACAGAGAGATCATTTTTTTATGTATAGCTAGTTAATATTGGTGTGTGTTTTTTCAAAGGTTATTGAAGAAATCGAAGAAATGATGCAAGAATCCCCAGACCCAGAAGATGATGAAACCCCCTCACAGTCTGATCGACTCTCGATGCTGTCCCAGGAAATTCAGACCCTGAAGAGATCTAGTACAAGCAGTTATGAAGAGAGTAAGAAACTCAAGACAATGCTTTTTGTGCTTGCTGTATATATCAGACATACAGTCATACTATCTCATGAAAGCTTTAATTCTTACAGGCAGTACCCTTCCCTGGACTTCTAGTAAATACTCTGTACACAGTTTTGCCATTGCCTAGGGACTCTATCTTCTTCCAGTAAAACCATATTACTTATTCCAGTCCATAGCATAAAATATATTTGTTGCGGTTGCTGTTAGGTACTGTCAAGTCAGTTCCAACTCATAGCAACCTTGTATAGGGTTTCTGAGGAGCGGCTAGTGAGTTTGAACCACCAACCTTGCGGTGCAAACTGACCTTGCAGTCCAGTGCATTAACCCGCATTGCCACACCAGGACTCCGTATAATACATCCTCAGTCGTTGTTTGTTCCTTACATGTTTGTCAGTCGGTTATATGTGGTGTCTTATGTGTTGCTGTGATGCTGGAAGCTATGCCACTGGTGTTTCAGATACCAGTAGTGTCACCTATGGTGGACAAGTTTCAGTGGAGCTTCCAGACTAAGAAGGAATAGGCGGTCCACTTCTGAGGGGTGTACCTCTGTAAACCTTATGAATAGCAGTGAAACATTATCTGATATAATAATGAAGAAGAGCCCCTCAGTTTGTAGGACGCTCAAAATACAACCTGACTCTTCAAAATAGAGTCTTTCTTAATGAAGTGAATGGATGGAGCAAAGCTTTTGGGACCTTTATTTACTGATGAGGTACAACTGGAAAAAAAAAAAGTCGCAAACATCCATTGATGTTACATGGTATCGACGAAGTGTAATCAGAAATGAAATGGAATAGAATGGATGAAGATTGAAAGCCTAGGCACTGATGAGCTGAAATGGGCTGGGATTGACCATTTTGAGTCAGACAATCATGGTTTATTGTGCCAGGAGGAGGGACAAAGAGGATTGGCACCATTTTCACTATCAAAAAGAACCTTTCAAGAACTGTCAGAAATAGAATGCTGTGTGTGATAGTAACCTGTTAATTCAGCCTGTTATTTACATGTACACAACAGCCACCAAAGCCAGTGATAAAGCAATTGAAGTTTCTACCAACTTTTTCAGTTTGTAATTGATCAGATATGCAATCCAGATGCATTGATAATTACCAGTGATTGGAATGTGAAAGTTAGAAACAGAGGAGAGATTGATAGTTGGAAAATGTAACCTTCATGCTGAAAATGATGCTGAAGATAATGGGATAAAATTTTACAACATCAGTGACTTATTCACTGTAAATACCTTTTCTCAACAACATAATCAGTAACTGTACATTTGGACCTTGCCAGATGAAATACACCTGAATCAAATTGACTACATCTGTGGGGCAAGACGGTAGAGAAGTTCAGTAACATCAGCCAAAATGAAGTTCCAAAATCTGTGGAGCAGATCATCATATGTTCAGGCTGTGGTTGAAGAAAATTAAAACATGTCCAAGAGAGCCAAAATAGGACCTTGAGTAGATCCCTTCTGAATTAGAGACCATCTCAAGAACAGATTTGATGCACTGAATGCTAATGACCCAAGAGCAGAAGAGTTGTGGGATGATAGCAAGAACATCATACATGAAAAATAAAAAAATGGTAACATGTTAGTCACAAAAGAAAGAAAAGACAGAAGTTGAATGTCAGAAGAAACTCTAAAACTTGCTCTTGGACTTACAGTAACTAAAGTTAATGGAAGAAATGAAATAAAAGACCTGGCAGAAGATTTCAAAAGT
>NW_006408542.1:2684383-2693280 GCF_000296735.1 Chrysochloris asiatica | reverse complement strand
TATTTTAAATAACGTGCAGGGTCACCCATAGTAGACAGGTTTCAGCTGAGCTTCCAAACTAAGAAAGACTAAGAAGAAAGGAGAGGTTGTACTACTTCTAAATGTGTAGCCGCTGAAAACCTATGACTAGCAGTGGAACATTGTCGGATATACTGATGGAAGATGAAAACATTTATCATTAGCAGAAGAACATTGTCAGATATATTACCAGAAGGGGAACCCCTCGGGTTGGAAGGCACTCAGATTACAACTGGGGAAGAGCTTCCTCGAAGCAGAGTCCACAATGGTGTGAATGGAGTAAAGGTTTCAGGACTTTCATTTACTGATGGGGCACAACTGAAAATGCAGAGAAGCATCTGAAAACATCCATAAATAATCAGGACATGGGATATGAGAAGTGTGAATCTAAGAAAATTCAAAGTTGTCAAGAATGTAATGGAACTCATAAAGATCTATGTCCTAGGTACTAGTGAGCTGAAATGGACTGGTATTGGTCATTTTAAATCAGACAGGTGTATGGGTTACTATGCTGGGAATGTCAAATTGAAAAGGAGTGAGTGGCATCACGTCCACCATCAAAAAGAACATTTCAAGAACTATCTGCAATAGTGGTACTGTAGGATCAGTACTAAACTATGAACCACAAGGTCAGCAGTTTAAAACCACCAGCAGCTCCTCGGAAACCCTGTACAGTGTTGCTATGAGTCAGAATCGACTCGATAGCACTTAACACCAACAAAGATCAGTTAATACCATTATGATTCAGATTTATGTACCAACCACTAAAGCCAGTGATGATGAAACTGAAGAATTCTACCAACTTTTTCAGTCTGAAATTGATCAAATATGTTACCAAGATACATTGATAATTACTGATGTTTGGAATGTGAAACTTGGAAACAAAGAGAAAAGATGAGTAGTTGGAAAATATGGACTAGGTAGTAGAAATGATGCAGGAATTCATATGATAGAATTTAGGTAGCTTTTTAAAACAGCATAAAAGGTGGCTACATGCGAACCTCACCAGGTGGAAAACACAGGAATCAAATTGGCTACATCTGTGGGAAAAGATGGTGTAAAAGCTCAGTGTCATCAGCCACAAAAAAGTCAGGGGCAGACTGTAGAGCAGATCATCAATTGCTCATATGCAAGTTTAGGCTGAAGCTGAAGAAAATTAAGACAAGTTCACAGAGCCAAAATAGGACCTTTAATATATGGCAATCAAATCTAGAGACCATATCAAGAACAGATTTAATGACTGAAGACTAGAAGTGTTTTGAGATGACATCAGGAACATCATACAGGAAAAAAGCAAAAGGTCATTAAAAAGATGAGAAAGTAAGAAAAGATCAAAATGGATGTCAGAAGAGGTTCTAAAACTTGCTCTTGAGTGTAAAGTTACAGCGCATGGAAGAAAAGAGGAGGTAAAAGAGCTAAACAGAAAATTTCAAAGGGTAGCTTGAGAAGTCAGTCAAGTGTTATAATGCAATGTGTACAGACCTGAATTTAGAAAACCAAAAGGGAAGAACATGCTTAGCACTTCTCATGCTGAAAGAACAGAGGAAAAAAATTCAAGCCTTGACTTGTAATATTGAAGGAGTCTATGGGCAAAATAATTGAATGATACAGAAAGCATCAAAAGAAGATGGAAGGTATACACAGTCACCACACTAAAAAAGAAATGGTCGATGTTCAACCATTTCACGAGGCAGCATATGATCAAGAGCCAGTCATACTGAAGAAAAGTTCAAGGTGCGCTGGAGGTACTGACAAAAAACAAGGCTTCAAGAATTGCAGGAATGCAAATTGAAACCTTTCAAAGAAACTGAAGAAGCAATGGAGGCGCACCCTCATCTAGGCCAAGAAATATGGAAGATAGTTAACTGGACAACCAATTGGAAGAAAACCATATTTGTGCCCATTCCAAAGAGATGTGACCCAGTGGAATGTGGAAATCATCAAACTGTATCATTAATATCACATGCAAGTAAAATCATTATTGATGATAATTAAAATATTTGCAACAGTACATCGAAGCAGCGTTTCCACACATTCAAGCAGAATTCAGAAGAGGATGTGGAACTAGGGATATTATTGCTGATGTCAGATGGCTCTTGGTTGAAAGTAGAGAAAACTGGATAGATGTGTACTTGTATTTTGCTGGTTATGCGGAGGCCTTCAGCTGTGTGCATCGTAACAAACTATGAATAACCTTACTAATGGAATTCTAGAACACTTAGTTGTGCTCCTGAGCAGCTTGTGCATAGACCAAGAGGCAGTTGTTAAAACAGAACAAGGGGATACTGCATTGTTTTAAATCTGGAAAGGTGTGTGCCGGGATTATATCCTTTCACCGTACTTATCCATTCTATATGCTGAGCACATAATCTGATAAAATGGACTTTATGAAGAAAAACACAGCATCAGGTTTGGGGGAAGGCTCATTAGCAACCTGTGATAATGCAGGTGACACAACCTTGTTTACTGAAAGGGAAGAGAACTTGAAGCACTTATGAAGATCAAGGAATACAACCTTCAGTATGAATTATGACTCCATGTAAAGAAAAATCCTCAAAACTGGGTCAGTAAATAACATGACAAATGGAGAAAAATTTGACATTGTCAAGAATTTCATTTTACTTGGATCCACAATCAATGGTCATGGATGCAGCAGTTAAGAAATCAAATGATGTATTGTCTTAGGCTCATCTGCTGCAAAAGATCTTTTTAAAATGTGACGGAGCTAAGATGTCATTTGAGGATGTGCCTGTCAGGAGTCATGGTATTTTTAGTTGGTTCATCATAAACATGTGATAAGCTTGAGAAGAATTGATGCATTTGAATTCTGGTGTTGGGGAAGAATGTTGAAAGTGCTGTGGACTGACAGAAGAACTAAGAAACTTATTCTGGAAGAAATACAGCCAGATTGCTCTGTGGAAGTGAGGATAGTGAGACTTTGTCTCATGTCCTTTGGACATGTCATCAGGAAGAATCAGTCTCTGGAAAGTGACATCGTGCTTAGTTTAGTAGGAAGGAAGTCATGGGAAAAGAGGAGGACTCCCAGTGGGGTGAATTGACACAGTGGCAGCAAAAATGGGCTTGAGTGTAACAGTGTTTGTGAGGATGGTGCAGGACCAGGCACTGTTTCATTCAGTTGGGCATAGGGTTGCCCATGACTTGTCGTGTCAATGTGGTGCAAAGAGTTAATGAGCTTGGCTGCTAACCAAAAGGTTTAGAGGGTTTGGTTTATCCACAGGTGCCTCAGAAGAAAAGCCAGATGATCTACCTCTGAAAAAACCAGCCACTGAAACCCCTGTGAAGCACAGTTCTGCTCTGACTCATGTGGGGCCACCATGAATTGGCATTAACTCCATAGTCACTGGTTAGCTGTTTGTTGAAAATATTGAATGGGTGAATCTAATGTGCTGTTGAATTCTTTTTTGTACAATTGGTTGACTTCTGTGTGACTATGAAGCATCATGGTTCCTCCTAAAATGAACCATGGAGCTGTTTGATGTACATGAGAATTAAGAACCTTAAAAATCGTGCAGTTGTTTATTAGGAAAGGTTTCTGAAGAACTCTAACCAGTCCTCGATAATCCATATGCTGGTTACTGTGTGTGCATCTAATCTTTGACATATGGCTGGTCTTCTCTTGAATTGATAATGATGGGGTCCTTAGCTGCTCAACTCCTGTGTCTCTAGTTTCTTCTCTGTGACATGACCAGAGGTCTGCAATCCCTTTAGGTTATCCCAATTCCACTTTGATTTGCCTAGCTTCCTTTCAACTTACCTAAGTTAAGGTGGACTGAATTCTTCTGAGCGTTCTGATTTGATCATACTGCTGTAGATATGGGTTTAATGTTAACATAACTAGTTGTAGTTGTATTCTTTCTGACTGATGGAAATTCCACATGAGTCAAAGTCGAATTGTGCTCCATAATATTTTCAATGGCTGTGATCTTGCACAGTTAGTCCTGGTGTAGCTCTGTGGGCTAAAGCAATGGATTGCAAGGTCCGTTTGAACCACAAGGTCGGCAGTTTAAACTCTTCAGCTGTTCCTTGAAGAACCTATATAGGGTCACTGTGAGTCAGAAACAACACGGTGGCACGTAACAACAAAAGATAAAATGACATTTCCAAAGTAGGCTGCCTGGTGTCTCTCGGCCTTGATGCCATCTTGTTAGAAGCCTCCAAGCCATGAGAGCCAAGTGGAGGAAGAAACAAATGCTCTGGCTGAACCGCAAAAGAAGGAAGATGAGGCAGAAGTCCCAGTAAACATTAACGTGTGCACTTAACGGGAGCCACAGCAGCGGGACTATGGAATGCCGGAGGCCGTGACACTGGTACAAGTTGCCTACGTGCTACTATCTAGAACTTCTGGCTCAGTGGATCTAGAACTTCCATCACCCTTCGACGAATGCTGTGAACCCCTGAGACCCACCTTGCTGTACCAATTAAGTTTGTTTTGATCCTTTGTCCTGGATCCATGCCATTCTGAACATGTGTACAATAAATCATCTCTTTCTTAGCTGAAGTATCAAAAAACAAAAAAACTAGGTTACCTTACCTGACCTTTCTCCTGACGCACACACCTTTTGGTGGACTTGAACCGCAATCTTGTGATTAACACTTAACCATTTGTGCCACCCGGGAACTCTTCACATGAGGGGAAGTACTGAGAAAAAGCTGAAATAGAGTCTGAGGGGGGATATTTTCTTCTTTTATTTTCCCAATCTTGAACAAAAATCCACTCCTTAGGACACGTGATTAAATATGTATTTGTTTTAATTCTCTGAGTCTAGCTCTTTGTCTCTTCAGAGGTGTGCCATAACCCTATCCAATTGCTAGCAGTTTCCTATCAGCAGGTAGTTTCTGTACTCTCCCCCTGCTTTTGTGTTTGTTCTTGTTCTTGTACAAGTTTCCAGTTTTGACTAAAGTACTATTCATGAATGATTGATTTAGACAGGAAACAATTTTGTTAGACTTTTCTTCTCAGCCGTTAGAGAAGTGACTTGGCCCCCACCCACCTCTACTCAGACCTGCCCCCAGAGGTGTTTGGATCTAAGACGATCACTAACAGTCAATTTAATTGCTTTAGAATATGAGTTCTGCTCTTGGGCATAAAACAGCCTGTGGTGCTCCCTTGAAGCGTTTTTGTCTTAGTGTCTGCTGTGCTCTGTGTTTGGTCGCAGGAGTGAAAAGGCTCTCAGTGTCTGAGTTAAATGAGCTCCTGGAAGAAATTGAGACCACCATTAAGGATTACTCTGAAGAGCTGGTGCAGCAGTTGGCCCTGAGAGATGAACTGGAGTTTGAAAAGGAAGTGAAAAACAGCTTCATTTCTGTTCTTATTGAAGTGCAAAACAAACAGAAAGAGCACAAAGAAACAGCCAAAAAGAAGAAGAAACTCAAAAACAGCACCTCTCAGAATGGCAAGCATGACAGGAGTCACCACGTGCCCGGCACAGTAAGTGATGTTTCACAGGAGGTCTGCACACTGAAAACAGGGTTCATGGGGAGGTCTATGAAACACTGGGCAGTGGGGGGCATAGCAGGATGCACATGCACTGAGTGCTGTGCTTGTCACCGTAGGGGTTCGGCCCGGGAATAATACCACTGCACTGCTCACATTCCTCAGGGGGGATGTTTTTTGTGAGGGGTATAATGGTTGTCAGGATAATTTAGTACCAGGATGCTTTGGAGGGAAGGAAGGAGAAGGAAGTGGGAGGTGGGGTAGAAGAGGAGAGGGATACTCGTGTATAATAAATGAAATGTGGGCTCATTGAGAGGTAGCAGAATTGTTGTACATGAAAAGCACAGCATTTCCTCCTGACTTACAGGTGAGGTTAGAATCAGGAGGGGAGGGGAAGTGACATCACTTAGGCTGGTTGGCCTTCTCTTAGGCAGACGAACATATTACTGACTGTTGAATACAAATTTAGAATGTCTGAATTTTGGACCCTAAAGATTTTCGTTTTCTGCCTTTTCATTTTTCTTTAGTGGTCCTAGTAATTTCACTTGGCCAGACATCATCATAGCCATTAACTGTTGTTTATAGGAGATGTGCATTTTCTTATTGATCTAATGACTGTTACATTTTTCTTTGATCGGTTATGACCTTACCTGTTGCCACCTTGATTTTGTTGGTATGTGAAGAAATGCCAGTTTTATTTTTATTCATAATGATTTATTTTTTTTCATTATATAAACTGAGTTTATTAAACTTCCTGATCAAGGAAACCAGTTCTATGTTTACGTAAGATGGTAGGTTTCCATTTTTCTAACGAGAACATGCTTTTTAAATTTGTGATACTGAAAGCTTGGTGATACAGAAGACCACAAACTGATTATTATGGTTTGCAGTGATATAAAGTCTATCTCTGATTAACTCTCAATTTTTTCTTAAGGAATATTTTACCAGTGAATTTGATCTGGTTAATCAGCTTTGGAATGGGATTCTAGAAAAAGAGAGAAATTTTTGGTTGCAGACCCATCACTTGAATGCTCAGTAGAAACGAAAAGCATCTTGCCATTGAACACATTAATTTCACAATTATTGCCTAGGAGTAAATTGACATTCTCTTAGTTTAATGTCCATTTGTAAAGAATTAGAAAGACGATAGCTTATACACCAGTCTGAAAGAGGTCTCAGATAACAAGTACCAAAATGTTTTTGAGGGATGGCACTATTGATTAAGTGGTTTTATGCTTACAGCTCGTATTTTAAAAAACTACCATTAAGTAAATTGCCCTATTATATACAAGTGTGATTTTAAAAATATGCTTTATTAAAAAGTTGTAGTACAGGGACAGTTTCTAGATACCTAATTTTAGAGATTACACACAAGTCCTCCATTTGTTGGTGTTAAAACTTGGCTGAGTGTAGAATGGTGTTGGGTTGGCGTCTGACCTCTTCTAGGTTCATGAGAGGGAGAAAGAAGAATTCCCTTTAACATCAACCTTAGACTGACTCCTATGAGGCAAGGCCAGGCAGGCCTCCTCCTTCTTTTCACCATCTGACACCAGCCATTCCTCCCATAGCATTCTATGCTTTGCTTGTGGGTTTGATAATTCATTGCACTGATCACAGAAAACTCAGACAGTACTCATGGTTATAGGTTTTATTAGGGAAGTTAATAGGTTACAATTTAGGATCAGAAATGCTCAGGATACAATTCTTCAGTCAAAAGCACCTCTTTTCAACCCAAACGCACGTCTCTCTCCACCTCAGCCTTTTAGCCATGCAGCCCTTTGGCCTCTGCCCTGCTCAGGTAAGCGTTACAAAGCTGTTGTAACTCTGCTGATAAACACTCAGAGGCATCTAGTACACTCTCCTGCCCACCTCCTAATTCTGCTGATGCCACTTCTCCGCTACTCTGCCTTCTCTGGTGTTCCAGATCTCTGTCTCCTGAATCGAGGGAGGCTCAGGGCAGAAATCTGGAAACTGTGCTCCAAAGATCCTGTTTTGCGCCTCTGGAATGGCTCATGTTAAGCTTAGTGGGATGGCCAACTAACCAGTCCTCACGTTAGTGTTTCCTATACTTTATTTGCATGGTCCCACCCTAAAAGGAGCTCTGGTAGTGTAGTCGTTACGAATCAGGCTGCAGTTCAAGACTGCCAGCTGTTCCATGGGAGAAAGGTGAAGATTTCTCCTCCCGTAAAGATTTACAGCCTCAGAAACCCTGTACAGGGTCGCTATGAGTCGGAACCAACTCCACAGCACACAACCACCACACCCTAAAAAGTGTGCCATGTACCTTATTTACATTATTATAGTAATGTTTCCAATCCACATACACCTAACTTTTAAATAGTCCTATGGTGTGGTGCTGTGGGTTAATGCGCTAGATTGCAAAGCTGTTTGAACTGCAAGGTCGGTAGTTCAAGCTCGCCAGCTGCTCCTTGGAAACGCTATACAGGGTCGCTGTGGGTCGGAATAGTCATTCAATGGGACTTAGGTGTTGGAGGAGAATATTGAAAGTGCCATGGGCTGCCAAAAGAACCAACAGATCTGGGTTGGAAGAAGTGCAGCCAGAGTGCTCCTTGGAGGCCAGGATGGCCAAACTTCGTCTCTCATACTTCGGACATATTGTTAGGAGGGACCAGTCACTGGAGAAGGCAACAGTAGTGAGGTTGGCCCAGGACCAGGCAGTTTTTGTTGAGCTGTGCATAAGGTCGCTATGATTCAGTACCAACTTGATGGCATCTAACAACAACAACAAAGATCATGGCTAGAAGGGCCAAATTAAATCATTCACTACAAGACACCAAGGAACATTAATTTATTCTTAACAACAACAACAAAAGCAAACCCACTGCCATCAAGTTGATTCTGAGTCCTTAGTGACCCTACAGAACTGCTCCATAGGGTTTCTGAGATCCAATCTAATAGTTTCCTTTAAAAAAAAAAAAAAAATCCATAGCCTCATCTTTCTCCTGAAGAATGGCTGGAGGGTTTGAACCACTGACTTGCAGTTAGCAGCCCAATTCTTTTTTTTTTTTTTAATGTTTTCTTGTAAATTATGTGATAGTTTACATGGGAGAACATTAGTTTTACATTCATCCTATCGTATAGTGTTTCATTGCCATGGTTACAATCCCCTCTATGCATCATCAACCAACCAAAGGGTATATACTACAAGCCTCTCTCCCTCTCTTTGTCTAAAGTCCCCAGCTAGCAGCCCAATTCTTTTAACCCATTATGCTATCAGAGCTTCTTAAGTTTATCCTTTGTTGTTGATGTTAAGTGCTATTGAGTTGGTTCCAACTTGTAGCATCCCTGCATAGGGTTTCCAGGGAGTAGCTGGTGAGTTTGGAATGCTCACCTTGTGATTCAAACTGACCTTGTGGTCCACTGCTTATTCTACAGCTTATTTCTACCAGAACTCCTTGTTGTT
>NW_006408542.1:2678823-2684283 GCF_000296735.1 Chrysochloris asiatica | reverse complement strand
CAGTTCCGACCCATAGCGACCCTGTATAGGGTTTCCGAGGGTGTAAATCTTTACGGGAGTAGAAAGCCTCATCTTTCTCCCGCGGTGCAGCTGGTAGTTTCGAACCGCTGACCTTAAGGTTCGCAGCCCGATTCGTAACCACTACGCTACCAGAGCTCCTTAGGGGGCTTTAAAGGCCTTTTTTTTTTTTTTTTTTTTTAAAGCAATACTATATTGTGTTTTCCATGAAGGTTTAGCAGTTTAGGTTCCCACTCAACAATGTTTAAAGGCCTTTTTTTTTTTTTTTCTTAAAAGTTTTTATTGTGAATTGAGTGATCATTTACATGGGAAAACACGTTTTACACTCATCGTTTTTGTTGCAATGATTACAATCTCCTCTGTGCATCGTTATTCAACAATATTTGCTTCTATTCTTAAATACCTTTTTTATAACTCCCAATTTTTTTTTTTTTTTAGAGGAAACTATTAGATTCGATCCATTGTGTAATTTTATGGTATTTTTATTGAGAAATGGAGTTGGCAAAGGAGCATTGATCTTAATTGAACTCTCATTATTTTGTTTTAAAAGAAATTCATTGTAACAGTAAAAATTTTTCAAACTATTAGGACTTATGAAGTTGCTTCTTGAGTCTTGATCTGCCGTTTGTGTCCAAACCTTTAATCAAGTCAGTGGTGGTATTACTAAGCCAGTAAGTAGTACTACCTACAGTTCCCTGTATCTGGCTTAAAACGCTGGAGAAAGACCACACAGCAGCGTGAAGCGTGTGATTCTAGAATTTGTGGTGCCAAGACCAAACCAGTTGCCGTTGATTCCGCCTCATGGGTACCTATGTGTTTCACCGTGGAACTGCGTGGACCATGGGGTTTTTATGGCTGTGAGCTTTTGGAACCGAATCGCCAGACTTTTCTTCCAAGGTGCCTCTTTCCCTTTTCCCATTATCGTGTCGCTGATTCCAACTCACAGTGCCCCTGTAGGACAGAGTAGAACTGCTCCTTTGGGTTTCTGAGACTGTACGTCTTTATAGGAGCAGACAGTCTTATCTTTCTCCTGCAAGAATGCCTCTGGATGAGTTCAAATCACCAGCCTTTCAGTTGGTAGTTGAGTGCTTATCCATTTGTGCCACCCAGGGACAGAAAAAATGATAGTGAAGGAACTCTAAAATGAAATGGCCAGTTGACTAAATGGATCCAAAGAGATATAAAACCAAACTCATAGCAACCCCATAGGACCAAATAGAGTTTCCAAAGCTCTAGATTTAGCCACCCTTTTCTCCTGTGGACTGGCTGGGTGGCTAGCAGCTGACCAAGCGAGCACTGTAACCACTGTGCCACTAGGACTCCTTTAGGAAAGATATTATCTTCCCAAATATTTTATGCAATGTGCAGTTTTGCCAGGCCAAAATCATTGTTAAGTGTCGTCCAGTCAGTTCCAACCCATAGTGACCCTGTTTAGGGTTTCTGAGGAGCAGCTGATGAGCTTGAACCGCCGACCTTGCAGTTCAAACGGCTTTGCAGTCTGGCGCATTAACCCACAGTGTAAAAATAGTAACTTCTGTCAAAATAGCTTCTATTTTCACACAGATGTTGTATGGTACTTGTTTTTCTCATAACATCAGTCACTTGTTTTCCCCCTCCCTTAGATATTTTGTCCTATTAGTAGGTCTTGCACATTTTCCCTTAATCATGGAATGGATTGATTCATAGAAACAAAAACATCCAAATGTAGTTGGAGTATCACCTTATCCATATTTGCCAACTTGTTTACTTAAGGTCAAAAGATACTCTAATGCGATATCTGAGTGGGAATAGAGTTACTTACCTTCTATTCGGAATTTAATTTGGGGGGCATGTTTTGTTTTAAATTTTTGTCATAATGAAAAAAAAAATATATATTTTTTGACATTAGCAATGTTATCTAGAGCATTAGAAAATGTCCTTAGAGTTTGAAAGTGTTATTAAATATTAAAGAAAATATTGACTGACCTATGAAAATGAAATGTTATCTTGATCTGAGTTTTAATTTGGTAAATAATCTGTTAGAGTTGGAAAGGATAAAATAAAATGAATCCATTCATTTAATATTTACTGAGTATTTTCCTTGTGCCAGGTAATAGTCAAGATACAATAGTAAATAAAACAGACAAGGTCCATGCCTTCATGGAGTTTGTATTCTAAGCAGGGAGACTCAAGTTATAAACAAGTAAAAGAATGGATAGGATAGTTGAGAGTGATGCTGTCAGGGCATTGTTTGAGATGGGGTGGCCACCCCATCGCTGTTTGGTAAAGGAAGCCACCTGTCCCTTGTACCCCACAGGTTGTAGGGGAGGTTGTAGGAGTAAATTATTTATTTGGGAATTGAGAATCAAAGAGTTGAAAATTTTTATACAAATCAGGACACAGGAGATTTAATCTGGAGGAGTATAGAGATTGGGATGGTGGAAGAACACTATCTGTCAGTATGGTGGCCTATGTGGATTTTTTTGATTTGACCACACTGTCTAAGACCTTTGATGTAACTATGGCCTGGAGGATCTGCCTTTCATGCCTGTTGTGCCCACTTGGGGTGGTTTTGTTGTTTTTGTTTCCAAAATTCATACTTCAAATCATGATCAAGCATCATCTTTCCATTTTTAGAATCTACCCTAATGACTCTTCCCCCAGTGCAGAATTGACCACTTTCTCCTTCTCTAGGGATTACTATTATTGCTTTGACTATTTCTCTTAATGCTCTTATGCTTGCATTGTTTTTCTCTTTGGTGGCTGTCTAAGGAAAGGGGATTTAACTAGTTTGTTGGTATCCAACATCAAACACTTGATGTAATTTGGCTGAATAAAGGTGTAAAGGAAAGCTAAACTTGCAGATGTGTATTTCCACGTGAACTTGAATATTTCTGCCAGGTGCCAAACTTATGTGAGATGCCTGCTTTGTCATATTTGAGAAAATTATGTATGACAGTGCACATACTTCTAATATTATAGTGCCATCTATATTAAAGTCATTTGCTTAAATGCTTCCTTTGAAAAAGACTCAGTCACATTACGTCTCTAGATCTGATTTGTGAGGTTTTGGATATGAGCTAGTACATATTTGTTGAAATTAGACGCTAGATTAAAGAGATTAAATCCCAGAGGATTTGGATTTGTAGTGTTTAAATTATTTCCTCTTTGGAATTCCCCCCTCCCTTTCAGTCTTTGTTCGATATCAAACTGATTTCCTAGTCATTGAATTGCAGTGATAGTTGGCATGAGTAAAGGAACAAGTTGAAGTCACTTAGGCTATGTTTTAAGTCAGTGATTGTCTAGGTAACTGAAGTTGTGAAGACATTATTACATATCTACTTAGTATTGTATGTAGTAAGCATATGTAGATGAAAAGATAAATCTCCTCTTTAAGAGAGGGGAACAACTGTGGTTTATTTATTTATAGTAGAAATCTGGGTTCTGTGAGAACTTGGGTTCTATTCCTGGCCAATGTACCTCACAGTGTTGTTGTTGTTAAGTGCCGTCGAGTCAGTTCCGACCCATAGCGACCCTGTACAGGGTTTCCGAGGGTGTAAATCCTTACGGGAGTAGAAAGCCTCATCTTTCTCCCGCGGAGCGGCTGGTAGTTTCGAACCGCTGACCTTAAGGTTCGCAGCCCGATTCGTAACCACTACGCTACCAGAGCTCCACCTATATGTCACTTGTGTGTATGCTGTGATGCGGAAGAGGTTTAGTGGCACTTGAAGACAAGGATGGTCTATGAAGAAAACCTGACAATCGACTACAGAGATCAGCCAGTGAAAATCATATAGACCATAACGGTCAAGTGCGGTTATTGCATGGGTAGCCATGAGTTGGCCAGTTCAGTGATGACTAACATCAACAAAAACACTTTTGAGAATCCAGTAATGTTTTGAATTAAATGTTACTTATCAAGTCTATCATTGAAAAGATGGGAAAATATATGATCTTTTCTGTTTGTTATAGTCAGATTGAACTTTGAAAAGAGTTTAACAACAGTGTCTGTAGGTAAGATATAGGGACAGATACGTAAGCAGAACTGGTATGGGAGGAAAAGTGGGAGCATGCCAACAAATATAGAAGGACTTGAAAGAGGATATTTGTACCTGGCTATTTACCTTTGCTGTAAGCTCACCTATAAATGTGGTGAAGCATACAGGGGGAAAAATGATGAAAAATTCTTAGATATTATCAAACATCTTAAGGCAATGAGTTGTTGAACCTAGGGGCTCAGGACTGTGGTGTTCCCTAAGACAATTGGTATAAATAACAGAGTCCACAAAGAAATGTTCCACACCCTATTTTGATGAGTAGCTCATGAGCGACCATTTCAAATGCAACTGTTGGTCTCTCCATGTGTAGAAGAAAGAAGAGTGAAGAAAATTGAAGATGCTTGGAATCAACTTAGTCCAGTGGACAAGTGGAGCAGGCGAACATCAGTCCATGACTCTGAGGCCAGAGTTAGATGCCCTTCTACCACTACCAGTTGCTTTGAAAAGGATCACATTAGAAGATCCCAGCTAGAGTGGGAGAAAATGTGGAACAAAACTCAAAATTATAAAGCCTAGGAATACTGGTCAGAAAAGAGGTTAGAGGAAGCCAGTCACCCTTTAGGCCAGGAACAGAACTTACCCTTGTGGCCCAATTTTTAATCAAGCAGTAGGTTGCTGTTGTTGTTAGGTGCCATTGAGTCGGTACCGACTCATAGCGACCATAAGCACAGCAGAATGAAACACTGCCCAATCCTGGGCCAGCCTCACTATTGTTGCCACACTTGAGTCCATTGATGCTGCCACCTGGCTAATCCATGGCTTGGGTCAGGCGCACCTTAGTCCTCAGGCTGACATCTTAGCTCTTCAACACCTTAAAATGTTCCTGTGCAGCAGATTTGCCTAGTGCAATACGTCGTTTGGTTTCTTGACTGCTGCTTCCCTGCGTGTTGATAGTTGATCCAAGAAGAATGAAGTCCTTGACAACTTTAATCTTTTTTCTGTTGATAATAATGTTGTTTATTGGTCCAGTGGTGAGGATTTTTGTTTTCTTGCCATTGAGATGTAATCCATACCGAAGGCTGTGCTCTTTGATCTTCATCAGTAAATGTTTTAAGCCCTCTTGACTTTCAGCAAGCAAAGTTGTATCATCTGCATATTACAGGTTGTTAATGAGTCTTCCTCTAATCCTGATGCCATGTTTTTCTTCACAGAACCCAGCTTCTCAGATTATTTGCTCAGCATACAGGTTGAATATGTATGGTGAAAGAATACAACCTTGTTGCACACCTTTCTTAATTTTAAACCATTCCGTGTTCCCATGTTCTGTTCAAACAACTACCTCCTGGTCCGTGTACAGAGTGTTCCAGAATACTCATACTTTGCACTGTTGTCCATACCTTGTCATGATCCACACAATCGAAGCGTTTTCGTAGTCAATAAAGCACAGGTAAACGTCTTTCTGATA
>NW_006408542.1:2674894-2677622 GCF_000296735.1 Chrysochloris asiatica | reverse complement strand
ATTCTCCAGCATCATTTCTATCACCAAGGGCATATTTTCCAACAACTGATCCTTTCTCTTTGCTCCCAACCTTTACATTCCAATCACCAGTAATGATCAGTACATCTTGATTGCATGTTTGACCAATTTCAGATTGAAGAAGTTGATAGAATTCTTCTGTTTCATCCTCAACTTGTTTTAGTGGTTGGTGCTTGTCTTGGCCATTTTGAATTTGACAACCACATGGTTTTCTATGTGGAGAATGACAAATTGAAGAGGAATGATGTTGCATTCATTGTCAAAAAGAACATACCCAGATCAGTCATGAGGTACAATGCTGTCTGTGATAGTATAATATCCATGCGCCTACAGGAAAGACCAGTTAATACCACTATTATTCATATTTAAGTAGTAGATAGATAGGTATTTTGCTGTTGCTATGTGCCGTGGAGTCGATTCTGACTCATACTGAACCCTGTACAGGGTTTCTGTGGCTGTAACTCTTTACGGGAGCAGAAAGCCTCATCTTTCTCCCGCGGAACAGCTGGTAGTTTTGAACTGCTGATCCTGAGATTAGCAGCCCGATTCATAACCAGTACACTACCAGAGCTCCTTAGATAGGTATATAGAGGGACAAAAACACTGTAAGGTGGTATGCTTACCATGGAATAGTCAAGCATTCAGGATCAGAAGTGCCACATTTAAAGGACAAATTTGAGAAGGGATGGGGAGGAAGATGGAATGGAAGTAGGAACCACAGGGAAGATGTGGAATAACTGTTGTTGCATGGAAGGGAGGGATTGCAATCATTGAGATGAAACAAAGTATGTAATTTATTGAATGTAAAACTGATGATCTGTTCTGTAAATCTTCACTCAATTAACAATGAAAAGTTTTTTAAAAGCTCACATGTGTTATATTCACCATTAACACAAATATGTAACTACTTCATTCTTATCTAAAAAAGTTTATCCTGAACATTTTGTGGAGATTAGCAATCTGTGACTAGTGGGTAATGGGGTAAACAAGAAACTGTTGTAAAACACATTTTCTTACCCTAATTTATTGTTTTTGAGGATTGTTGGATAATTGTGGGAACAATGGGAGGGGGTCTAGGGCTTAGATGATACTCTCTCTGCATTTCTATTTATTTCATACACAGATTGTTGTGTATATGTCTTTACAATTCATTTAGCTTCTATTATGTCTAGTAGTCAATCTGTTTTAGTCTCCTTTTATATGCAAAACTGCTCAGCAAAAATTTTCATTTACTCAAGACCAAGGTTGACTTTAAATATAATAGGATTGTATTTTTATTTAGGCAGCTGCTATTAGATCATCAAGTTACCTTAGTTTATCTTAGCTCTAAGCCTAAAAGGAACTTTTCAGACACATCTATTTGAATTTGGGGCTTTTGTTTTAAAAACACAGGCCTGGTTTTTTTTTTGCTTTTGTTTTTCAATTTGTAATCTTTTAATTGCACAGTTGACTAAGAAATGTGGTTTACCAATGGCTGACCTTTTGCTTGCTTTATAGCAGAAGCCTGAGTTTTACCAGCAGATAGTGACGCTTCTGCCAGTCCATCCCCAAGCCATTTGCAGCAGGCACCCTGCCTAGCAACAGACCTTTGCCTTGTGTGTGTCAGTGTCCCAGTAGCTAGGAGACAAGCCAGCATGCAGACCAGTGGTCTCTAGAGTTTGTAAAAAAAACAAAAGAGTGACATAGAATGATAGAGGGATTTATTATGAAGAAGTTTAAAGAAAATTGAAAGCTGTGTTGGTGAGAAAAAGGCCAGAAAAGTGGTGCTGAGGGATTTTTTTTCCCATCGCAGCAATGTATCTGCTCATTCTTTTGAGTGTAGCAAAGGGCTGTCCTTTGAGAATTGCCTTGGGAAACCTTATCCCATCCATTCTAATGCTGATTTTGCCCCCGTCAGATTTCATTTTTGTTCCCTAAACTAAACCATATTTAAAAGGAAGGAACATGATTTGAGTCCTTAAGGATGCCAAAATTGCAGTTGTGACATGGTGTAAAAATCCATGAGTGAAGAATTTTGGGGGGAGGTTGAGAGCGATGGAAACATTGCCTTCAGAAGTGTAGAGACCTAGATGGAGGATATATGGAGAAACAACAGCTTCACATTTTGATATTTTTGTTTAATAAACGTTTCTGTGATTTTGTAGACATACTTTTTTTTTTTTTTTAAATACTTACCCTTGTATGACACAAGTCTACAAAAAGGCCTTAACATGCCAGGATCTTGTACTTCTCTACAATTAGTTCAGGAAATCCCAGAAGTATCAGGAAGGAAGTTGCAAAATTGCCAAGATTAAGTATTTTACTGACTTTGAAAGTATTTGACACTTCATTTAATTTCCATGTTACTAACAAATTAAAGAGTCCTAGAGTTTCTTGGATCAACTATCAACACTCAAGGAAGCAGCAAGTAAGAAATCAAACTATGTATTGCATTAGGCAAATCTGCTGCACCTTTTTGAAGTGTTGAAGACCAAAGATGTCAGCTTGAGGAGACCCAAGCCATGGTATTTTCAATAACGTCATATACATGTGTAAGCTGGACAGTGAATAAGGAAGACCATAGAAGACTTGATGCTTTTGAGTTATGGCATTGGAGGAGAATATTGAAAGTGACATGGGCTGCCAAAAGAACCAATAGATCTGTTTCAGAAGCAGTGCAGCCAGAGTGCTCCTTGGAGGCCAGGATGCCCAAACTTCGTCTCTCATACTT
>NW_006408542.1:2645631-2674409 GCF_000296735.1 Chrysochloris asiatica | reverse complement strand
GCAGTTCAAACCTACCCAATGGGTTCCTTGGGAGAAAGGACTTGGTGATATTCTCATAAAGATTAAAGCTTTGGAAACCTTATGGGAAGTTGTACTATGCCCATATCAAGTCAGAATTGACTTGATAGCTTGCAACCATATTTAATTACATTAAAATTTAGAAAAACCTTGAGAACACAAAATAAATAAATTGGTATGATTCCACTTAACTCTTTTCTTTGAAAATCTTCTTATAATAAATTAGTGCTCTGAAAGTATGCTTATAAAGTAGGAGTTTAGGACATTTCAAATGCAGTTGGCCCTCTCTATCTGTGGGTTCCATATTCACGGATTTAACCAACTGGGGATCAATAATATTCAGGGAGAAAAAAAAACCGTATAAGTGGTCAAAGCAATCTCTCAAAGAAATTATCTCATCTCCATCCTGATTAAATGTAAAAACAATGCCATTTGAGTGACATAAACAGCCTTCAATTTTGGTATAGTGTGTGTGGGTGCCCTGAAACCAATTCCCAATGGATACTGAGGGACAACCTGCTTTGCTGTAATTGATATTATAAAAGTTTACTTGGATTTGCTTTATAGCATAATTGCTTTACAATTCACATTTAAATAATTTGATTTGAGAAAGTGCTAAAACTTGTAAAATTAATTTTATATCCTGGTTTGTTATCTTAATAGTTCTAATTTGAATACTTTATTACTTTATGTTTTTATTTGACTCTTGCTTTTCATTCTGTAATTTATATGTCTTGACTGTTTTGAAAATCATTTTCATTTACTAAAAATAAAATTACTGTTCTATACATTAATATTTGAACACCATTTCATTCAAATGATTTAAAATGACCAACAATTATGTTTCAGTTTCATTTGCTTTAGCAGTCCTAAGTGTAAAGAATATTCCACAGGCTTAAATGATAAGAATCAGAAATAAATGCAAAGCATTAAAACATTTTTTCTAACTTTTATTTCTTTTGTATATTGAGTTTTGAAAGATTTCCTGGTTGACTAGAAATCCATACCAGTTAGTACCAGATGAGGGCGAGAGACAGGTGTGTTGCTGGAATAGTTTGAAGTTTTGGGCCCATTTATTCTTTTTGATCTTCCTTCCCCATCCTGTGTTCTGTGAAATTAATGACACTGGTGAATATGCTGAGAAGAGAATGTATAGATACGTTTTGCGTCTGGGAAAGAACTCACAAGTTAGTATAGTATAACTGATTACTTGTTGCTTTCATTTGCTTAGTATTTTCTAGCTTGGCTCTTTTTATTGTGCAGAAAGTCTTTGCATTACCGTAAAGGTGTTGCTCACTTTCTGTGTTAAGTTTTTTTGACTGCTTTCTATATAGATACATAAATAAATAAAAAACCATAGCCATTGGGTTTTCAAACTATAAACCTTTATGGAAACTTAGCTTCATCTTTCTTCCTTGGAGTAGCTGGTGGATTTGAACTGCTAATCTTGTGGTTAGCATCTCAACACTTAACCCATCGTGCCACCAGAGTTTCTTATATGGAGGCATAGATTTGTTGCTGTTAGGTGTTGTTGATTTGGTTTTGACTCATAGCAACCGTGTGCACAATAGAAGTCAACATTGCCAGGTTCTGGGCCATCCTCACATTCGTTGTTAAACTTGAGTCCATTGCTGCTGCCACTGTGTCAGTCCATCGTGTTGGGAGTCTTCCTCTTTTTCCCTGGCCATCCCCTTTGCCAAGCATGATGCCCTTCTCCAGGGACTGATTCCTCCTGATTACGTGTCCAAAATACGTGAGACAAAGTCTTGCCACTGTTGCGTCCGAGGAGCAATCGGCTGTACTTCTTCCAAAACATTTGTTCTTCCAGTATTGTATTTGTTAGGTGCCATTGAGTTGGTTCTGACCCATAGTGACACTGTATAGGGTTTCCGAGGAGCAGCTGGTGAGCAGGAACTGCCAACTTATGCACTTCAAACCGACTTTGTAGTCCAGCACATTAGCCCACAGCACCACACCAGGACCCTCTATATTCAGTATTCTTATCCAGCACTATAATTCAAATACATCAATTTTCATGGTTTCTTCAGTCTTTAAAGCAAGGGTGTATAACCACAAATTATGTTTCTGTTCTATTGTGTACTAAACCTTAAAATTCAAGATATTGAGAGTGCAGAACTTCTGACCTCCAGGTACATTCTGCCCATGGGGTAATACCCAATGCACACCAGTAGTATGCTCTTCTGGAACAGTAGAAAGGGTGTGATTACTTTGAGAGTTAGGTTTAAAAAGTTATTCTAACCTTGTATTTTTAAAAAAGAAATACAGTCAAGACAATTTGTTTATGTTGTACCAGGCACTTTATCAAGTGTGTCTGTCCTATTATTTCATTTAATCTCAACAACGACTTTATAAAGTAGGTATTATTATTGTTATTTCCCAAATGGGTAAAGTTCAACAGAGGCCTTAGCTCCCAGAGTAGCAAGCCCTGGCTGCAAGGAGCCTTGAGCTCTGAATTTCCCTCTTCTGAGGAAACTGTTTTGGGCATGTTGTGTATGTACTTAGGAATCTTGACTCATTTCATTGCCTTCTTTCTGATTTTTATATATTTTTTTATCTTCTACATCTTGTATTATATATGGTTTGTTGCTTCTGGTTTTGTCTGAGAAAAATTTCCAGAGAATGACAGAATTCGAGACTTAATAACATAATCACACCAGGGAAGGAAGTGGTCATGAGACAGTTGTGACTATTTTCTATCTAAATAATGTGAAGCCCCATCCCCAGTCCTTAACTACTTTACTTTGGCTCTTTGTCATTAGTGAGTGGAACAATAAAATGAATACTGTAATGCTTAATCATTTTCCTGCTTAAAAATGGGCTTACATCAAAAATTCTATTCTGAGAAGGACGTTTTACAGAACTATTAACCCTCTTCCTAAAACAGCAGTGGTAATTGGAGAGGTAGATTGTTGTTATGAATTGCGTTCGAGTCGATTCTGACTCATAGTGAACCCATGTACAACAGAAGGAAACACCAATGGTCCTGGCTCATTCTTCCCAATCATTGCTGTGTTTCACCCGGTCATGTTATTCCATCTTGTTGGGTGTCTGCCTTTTTTTCAACAACCCTCCAGTTTACCAAGCATGAGATCCTTTTCCAGGGAGTGGTCCCTCTTGATTCCATGTCTATACTATGTGAGACAAAGTGTTTTGAAGGGGTATTCTGACTGTAATTCTTTTATTTTTTTAATGTTTTATTGTGAATTATGTGACAGTTTACATGGAAGAACATTAGCTTTACATTCGTTGCCATGGTTACAATCCCCTCCATGCATCATCAACCAACCAAAGGGTATACCCCACAAGCCTGCCCCCCAGTCGTCAGCACACAGCCCCTATCCCTCTCTGGGTCTGAAGTCCCCAGCTGTACCATGTCTCCACATCATCGTCTCTGCCTCTATCTCTGGCGTCACTGCTTCTCTGGGTAGGGTCCCGCTCTCTGCTTCTCTCCCTTGATGGTCCCAGGGACCTCTGCTCCTAGACTGCAAAGTTAATCACTCCCCTCCTTTTGCTACAAAACATCTACCTTTACATTTCTAACCCTCACAATCAGTCCTGATAACAATTATTCATTATTGTATCACCGGAGACCTATCCGCATTTCCTTTCATCAGCCCCACCTAGACAGATTGGATACTACTCAGTGGAAATTCTACCTTCCTCCACGCCCTCTGGATCTAGGCGCCCTCTTGAAAGCTTGTAAGCCAGTCACTTCTTGCCTTTGTAGGCCCCCTATTTTGGGTAGCTAATGTCCAAGTTGCCCATCCCTGTCTACTCTGTGTATGGAGGGGGTGGGAATGATCCTGCTGTAAAGATTTGTTCCCTCTTTTGAGCTACTGCATCAATAAGTATAGGTTAAGTTCATCAAATTATATCAGGTTACTCCTTTTTTCCTCTTCTTCTTCTAGTTGAGCTCTGATCATCCAGTCATTGAAGCCAGGTCAAGTAGGTATTATGTGCAAGTGTGGATGTTCTTGTGTATATGCCCTCTCTTCTTATCAGCTGGACACTTCACTCTGGCTGTAATTCTTGCAAGATAGATTTGTTTGTTCTTTTCACAGTCCGTAATATATTCAGTGTTCTTTGCCAGCATCATAATTCAAAATCATCAGTTATTCTTTTGTCTTCTTTATTCGTTTTGTCCAGCTTTCACATGTATATGAGAATAGATTACAAAATAATTTTTAACTCTCAGAATCTTCATCAACTCTTCACTTCGATCATGAACATTTGAATTATTTCCTGCAAATCTGGACATGGAAAATGAAAGCTAAAAGATCCTATGGAAGCAGGATCCCTTGAAGAATATTCAACAAAGAAATACTTTTCTCCCTCTATCCTCCTTCCTCATTCTTTCTCTCTGTATAAAATTTAAGCATAGAAAAAGTCTTTCCTGTGCCCTGGTTATGCACCGTAAGCACCTAATAACATGATAATCTGCCCTCAAGGTTGTATATATAGTATTTCTAAATGAGGTGGTTTACTGGGAAAAAAGTAAATTTTATCTGTTTCTGAAGTTTTATCTGTTAAAATGCATTTTGCCTTACAGATGAATATCATATTATTAATATTTGAAATTTAAGGGCAATTGTAAAAATTTCTAAGATTTATGGAATCTGTTGTATGTTTTACAGAACTTATTTCCTATTTTCTCCTTGTCTTCCTATTTCTTTTTACCTCTCATTGATTGATCTTTTTCAAATGACTTTAGAGTCATGTTTTCTCCTTTCACCTTCAAATTATTATTATTTGCTTTTTTTTTTTTTTTTCTGTCTGTTTTGCAAGAACTCTGTATTATGATGAAAAGATCATAGACTAACCTTAAAGAATTTCACTCTGGTCTTGGGAGTGTTACAGCTTTTGTTTAGCAGACATTTATGAATGCCTTCTATGTTCTAGGCATTATACAAGTCACTGGAGATGTGGAGATGTGGTTCCTCTCCTCAAAATGTACTCCCATTGATGAAAAAAGCATTCTTATAGGGTTAGTCAGCTATGCATGTCCTGTTGACTGTGTACTTCTGCCATTTTGGAGCACTTATATTGTGGTCTTATGTGACCTTTTAACCTTTCATTGTTCATGTGATTTTGATTTGCCTTCTCAAAAATAATGGATTTTGGTTGAGTTAGCTCATAGATGCACAGGATTTACAACAACTGAGAAGATCATTATGATTTAATCATCCATTTCACAGGTGAGGATGCAGACCTGGCCAGGTGGAGTGACTTTTCTCCTGTCATATTGTGAGTGTCAAAAGTGAGACAGAACCCAGATATCTGAGTACCAGAACAGTGCTTTCCTGTCCACTGGGCTGTTTAAAATTTCTCTGATTTCCAGATACTTTTAATTAAAGTGTGATTGTTAGTTTCCTGAAAAAATCTGAAAATACGGGTAGTTTTGTACTAAAAGCACCAGTGTGGGTAATAATTGCTATAGCATTATCCAACTTAAATCATTGATTATGAACCAAATGCCTCCTATAGAGGACTTGTGGTGGTGGTTGTGTGCGGTGGTGGTTGTGTGCTGTGGAGTCGATTCTGACTCAAAGCAACCTTGTATGGGGTTTCCGAGGCTGTAAATCTTTACGGGAGCAGAAAGCCTCATCTTTCGCCCATGGAACAGCTGGTAGTTTAGAACTGCTGACCTTATGACTCACATCCTGATTCGTAACCACTACGCTACCAGAGTAGTTGACACATGACCATCTGAGCCAGTGTTAAACTTACCTGCACTTCAGCATTCGTTGCTGCCAGATATACACCGTTAATGTGCTAAACAGTTGTATAGTAGATTTTTACTACTGTCCTATATGTAAAATATTGGAGAATGAAGATAATCCGTAAATGAGGCATAGGTAAGCTGATTTAAGAGTTATTATGGAGGATGACTAGATTGGTAGGGAAACCATGGAGGAAGGAGTTAAGGTCCAGTCCGGTCCTTAATTTCGGACTTGGGCAAGCTTAGGTAAGACACATGCACCCCTTGTCCTATGGGTAATATGCAGATCTTGTTCACAGCAACTAACCTCAACCTCAGGGTCTTTGGGGCTGTTTGTCTTTTCTTTCAGGGCTAGATGTAGCCCCTGATAATAGCTCAAAAGCAGAGATGTCAGGAGTTCAGGGTTGCTGCCGTAAATAAAATGCTCTTTATTGGAAGTTGGGGAGAATGGGAACACAGTAGCTACTGTTTCACATCCTGCTGGACGGAATAACAACCCCCCTGCACATTAGTTGCCAGTTTGGCTGCACTTGATTTTATTCTCAGAGTGGATCTCCTTTGTGTATTGTCCCTTGTGGCCCATCAGGGAGGAGTGCATAATTCATGTTTCATCTCAGGTGTCACCTCCCTAGAGAGAATTTCTCTACCTCCAGAATAAAGTAGGCATCCTGTTGTTGGTACTATGGACAGGACACACATTATCTGCAGTTATATACGGATCATTTGTTTGTTTTACTTTATCAGATACTTCCCACACCCATGCAGTGGAATCATGAGGATAGGAGCAGGGAGGCCTTGGTTGATGTGTTCACTTAGAATTCACCAACCTAGAGACAGTATCAGGCTCAAAATATTTTTGAAAGAATGAACGAACGAATGAATGAATGAATGAATGAGAGAGGTATAGAATGGAAAAGGAGAGTTAAATTTTTTGTTTGCTTTTGGCTGGGAAGAGGAGGAGCAGTGCTGTTTGGGGTAGGATTAGTTTTAGGAATAATCTAGATACAGGCATCTAATAGGCCATTAAACATAGCAGTCTGAAGCTCAGGAGAGAAGTCTCAATGAAGATAGGTAGCATTTGCTGAGCCCTTCCTACATTTTAGTCTCTGTTTTATGCATTTTGTTGATCTTATTAAAGGAGAGTGGTAGACGTATAGTAAAGGCCCCTGGGTGCTTGATGTAAATGGTTTGTACTCGACTACTAACCTAAAGGTTGATTCACTAAAGATTAGTGTCAAGAAAATACTCTGTAAATATATATGAGGTCGTCATGAGTTGGAATCAACTTTATGACAATGGATTTAAAAACATTTTTTTTTTTGGTATACTTTAGGGGCAGGAAGGAGTCCTGGTGGCACTTTAGGATAAGTGCTGGACTGCAAACTACAAGGTCGGCAGTTCAAACCCGTTTGTCACTCTGTAAGATAAAGATGAAACTTTTTGATATCTTACAGATTTACAGCCGCAGAAATCCTATACAGGGTTGCTGTGAGTCAGAATTAGCTCAGTGACAGTGGAGTTTGGTTTCTTAGATGCAGAAGTTGACACTTACAGAGTGGTAATGTCTAGGAAGTGCTTATGTGTCTTTTGTAGCCTGGGGAAAAAGGCATGGAATCCTAGTGAACACCCATTGTAAGAGATGAGTGAAAATAGAGTACCCGTCAGAAAAAGCAATCAGAGAGGCGGGGAAATCTGGGAGAGTGTGGTCGTACACCCCATGGAAGAGGTTCAAGGAGGAGGAGGGGTGGCTGATATCAGAGAGAACCCACAAAAGGACTACAATTGTGTGATTCCACTTGCAAGAAATGGCTAGTGTAGGCAAGTGTATACAGACCTAAATTTATTAGTGGTAGTTGTTATGTGCCATGGAGTTGGTTTCGACTCATAGTGACCCTGTACAGGGTTTCTGAGGCTGTAAATATTCACGGAAGCAGAAAGCCTCATCTTTCTCCGATGGAACAGCAAGTAGTTTCGACATGCTTATTAGTGGTTACCAGGGGCCAAAAAGAGGAAAGGGGAATTCACTGCTTAGGGGGCACTGAACTAACTATTAAAGGGTGATGGAACAATTCGGAAATTGATAGTAGTCATACAATGTAATCAACAAGGTATCCTTGAGTTGGACATGTGAAGTATGCTGAATTAGCAAATGTTATGTTAGACGTATTTTTAACACACACACAGAGAAAAGAACATGTCCATGGAATTGATTGTTAAAGAAATTACCTTGAAAAATCACTATTTCAGGGAGTCTGGGGAAAGGAAATAGGCTGAGAGTTTGATAATTAAAAGTTTTCCTTGGAAAAGAGAGGGAGAACTTGAAAGGACAGTAAAAGGGAAAGTACCTTGGGATGTGAAGTTGATGACAACCAGGGCATTTGTGGAGAAATGTTCTCAGCCATAGTATCGCTTGGTTTGTTTTTTTCCTTGTGAAGTGCCATCGAGTTGGTTCTGACTCTTAATGACCCAGTACCGGGTTTCTGAGGAGTAGCTGGTGAGTTTGAACCTCCTCCTTTATGGGTAGCAGTCCAGTTTGTCCTACAATGCTACACCAGAAGTCTTTCCTATGGCCTTGTTCCATACTTTTCCCAGTAGAATGAGAGACAGTAGAATCTTACAGGCTGCCTCTCTGCCTCTTAGCCAATGAAAGTTCAGGATATTGGTGCTGGGGCTGGCTTATTGGTCACAGCTACTGACTGGTCCATCACCAGCAGTAAGTGCAGAGGTTCTACTGAAAGTTCCTGTACTTTAACCTGTTTCGCTGGCATTACTTGTCACTTTTGCTTAACATGATTGCATTTTCATTTATTTCCAGTGAACCTAGAACTCTAGTTGCAAGAAAGTTGTCGTTAACAATTAATCAAGTTTCCAAAGGAGCCATGGTGGTGCAAATGGTTAAGTGCTTAATGCTAACCTAAAGGTTGACAGTTCAAACCCACTTTGTGAGTTTGTGTGAAGAAAACAGACCTGACAATCTGTTTCTGTGACTATGCAACCACAACAATCTTATGGGGCAGTTCTACTCTTTCACATGGGTTCACTGTGAGTTGAAATTGACATAACATCTCCTAACAAAAGCAGTAAGGAACTCTGGTAGCGTAGTGGCTATGAATCGGGCTGCTAACCTCAAGGTCGGCAGTTCTAAACTACCAGGGGTTCTGCGGGAGAAGATGAGGCTTTCTGCTCCCGTGAAGATTTACAGCCTCGGAAACCCTGTACAGGGTCGCTATGGGTCGGAACCGACTCCACGGTACTTAACAGCAACAGCAGTAGTCAGGTCACCAGTCCTTGAAATAGCTCAGCTTAAGTAGTGTCCACAAGTGTAAATTTAATAAGGAAACGTTAAATTACTATGAATTTAAATTTTTGCATCATTTTTGTTTTCAGCAACAGGATTTAGGTTTTCAGTTGCAGAAATAAAGGTACTATTTTTAGCACGTCCTGTTCAAATATAAAGTATATTTTAGTTTTCTGAGATAGGGATCCTGAAACTTTTTACCTTGTTTGGGAGTTTCTGTGTTTATATCTAGCTTGAACATGCCCACAGATATGGAGCCTTTGTTGTTGTTGTTGTTGTTAAGTGCCATCGAGTCGGTTCCGACCCATAGTGACCCTGTACAGGGTTTCCGAGGGTGTAAATCTTTACAGGAGTAGAAAGCCTCGTCTTTCTCCCGCGGAGCGGCTGGTATAATATAAACTGAAAGCAGCTATTTTCATTTTTGTTGCTTTTGGAAGGAAACATATTTAATTGAAAGAATTTTCTTTAAAAAGGCATCGACTCATTTATTTGAAAGTAGTTTCTCATAATTTTCATTGCTTAAGATGCCATCTCTTTTGATAGTTTTTTTAAACATTGTGAGTGAATTCTGTGATGACAGAATGTGGAACATTCTACAAAAATAGTCCCTTATAGGTGTTTCCTTTAAAACCATCCTACTACATTAAAGGTGGTAATTACATTGTCAGTGCAGTGAAGAGTGTTCTGTTGAGATATCTTGACCGGGTATATGATTCTCACTAAAGCAGCATTGTTGGTGCGTAGTTCCAGTTCCAGGAAGAACGAACATTCAGGGGAAAGGAGTGTTGTCGGGGCACTCACATGTTGTTAAAATGTGACACTCAGCTTTTCAATATGTGACTGACCAGGAGACACATGACGAGCTCCTTAAAGGATTCTGAGCTTTCTGATGCTAGGACTCCTTTATAATCTAAACATTTATTGAGGACCCAGGTGGCATTTATTTATTTAGGCTATTATGTTAGTTGAGATTTACTGATTTCTAATTTATTGATTTCTAGTACAATTAGAATATTTATTGATCTTATTTTTAAATGCCTGTAATAAACTCATTGAAGCTTACGTAAACAGCATTTTCTTTGGAAACAAATTACTATATTTTATAAACCAGTGTTTTAAAAATGAGGAAACTGGCATGGCTATGCATTTTTGCCCACTCTGTTAATATTTGACTTCCACAAAAGCAGCTGGAGCCTCAGATCTGCTTTTGCGATTTCACGTGTAATTTAGCTTTTGTGAGAAAATGACAGTGAAAAACATATAATGGTTTAGTATTATTAAGAAAATAATTTAGAGTTCTGAAAAGGAGGAGCTCAGGGAGTTCCTAGGGGTCCCTGGGCCTCACCTTGAGAATCACTGGACTAAACAGTATGTTTTTTGAGGGCAGGGACCATAGCCCTGGCTTCTGTCATCTAGCCCTTGGCGTCTGATAAAATATTCATTATGTTGACTCCTAAAACATGTTTGCTGATTGAGCTTCTCCCCATAAAATTCCAGGGGAAGGAGCCATTTCCTTCTTCCCCCTTAATTAGTCCTGCTGTCAGAAGCCCTCTCTGCCCTTTACCTTAGCGCCAGGCAGGGGCCATGCCCTTCCCAGAGTCTGAGAATGCTGTAGACTACTTACAGAACAAGCAAAGTAGTTAGAAAGGATTCCCTTCCTGTTCACAACAGAGGACTCTAAGAAGGGTTGGAGGTTGCTGGGAAGAAGAGGCTAGAACAGTTTTCTAGACATCAAATGAAGAAGTCTTCTCAGAAATTCCTGGGCCCACTCTGAGGTCCAGGAAGCACAAAGCCTGTCTGGCAAGCCTTCTTTCTTCCCTGGCAGTGGCAGGTGGCATGAAGAGTGAGTGGGAAGGGATCACCAACTCTCCAAGAATAGCATTTTCATTTGCCAAACATGATGTTGATTTTCTTCAACTTGTGGTAGAAATATGCAAACCTTGACTGAAAATTTGCATTCTGTTAGTAACAAGTTTTCAGACTTTTGGTAAAACATAGGTGGTTGTTGTTAAGTGCTGTCGAGTCAGTTCCAACCCATAGTGACCCTGTATAGTAGGGTTTCCGAGGAGTGGCTGATGAGCTTGAACTGCTGACCTTGCGGTTCAAACCGACTTTGCAGTCCAGTGCATTAACCCACAGCATCACACCAGGACTCACTCAAAAGGTAGCTTGCAATTTCTGTGGTAAATTTTGTCAAAAACGAATACATGGGCGAATCACAGTGATTACATTGGAACACTTTGACCAGCCATGTCTGAACAAACATTGTCAGGAATTTACTAGCATAAAAGCTTTGGCTTTTGAATTTGACTTGCAAAAAAATGAAAGTGAAAAACAATTAAACAACAAGAAAGCACGTATGGTTTTATCTGCTTTATGTGAACTAGTAGTAGCATTTTCTAACTGCTTGCCTTGGGCACACAACTCATCATGGTCCATTCTAACTAATAGTCTCTGAACTTCTTTCTCTGTCCTTTTCTTCCGGGCCGTACATTGCTGCCTTGTAGCGCTTCAGCATGGAAGGGATCTCAAATGTCATTCAGAATGGCCTCCGCCACACCTTTGGAAATTCAGGTGGAGAGAAACAGGTGCTCGGTTTTTTCCTCATTCTCTGCTTGTTAATTCTCTGTGTAAGTGAAGGGCCAGAAAGTTGCCAGTTTTACTAATTTATTAAGACCAGTGCTTGAAAGACAGAAATGAAAGCTAATTATAGTTTCAATAACCAACAGAATTTTCCTTAGGGGGAAAAATGTATTTTTCAAAATGAACAGTAGACTAAATGTATTCTTAATGTAAGTTTTAGAGCTCCATTTCTCATGCTTACCTTTAAACAAATGTTGTTGTTAACTGCTGTCGAGTCAGTTCTGACCCATAGTGACCCTGTATAGGGTTTCTGAGGAGCAGCTGGTGAGCTTGAACTTTGCAGTTTAAACCAACTTTTCAGTTCAGTGCATTAACCTGCTGACATAATAAATTGCATGTGTAGAAAGTGTGATTGTGACAATAACTCCATGAGACTATGCTACTCTTAAGTTTAAAGGCCTGATGTGTAGGAGAAGAAAGCCAGAAGTTTGGTATCTTTCAGACTGAAGTTCTAGGTCAAAAACATGTACATTCTTAGCGATGATGCTTGAACACCATGGTGAATATAATTAATGCTACTGAATTGTACACCTGAAAAACAGTTTAAATGGCAAAAAAAAAAAAATGTGTATTTTACTTCCTTTTAAATGAAATTCATGTGTTTTTAAGTTATATAACAACACAGGGTTTGGTTAAAGACAAAGGTAATATTTATATAAAATTCATGAATGGATATGAATATACACAAATATGTTTCACTTTGCTTTTTATTAACATCATTGTGTTATGATTTAAGGAATTTCACGAGCATGGGAAATACAGCTACAATTAATGAGCATTCTTAAAATTACCTTTTACAATTTGCAATTTTCAGTTTAAAAGGAAGACTAAGTTAGCCCTTCAGTGGAAATTCAGAAGGTATGTAGAACGTAGGCAATAGATAGTTTATCAATAGAAGGCATTTAAGCCTAGAATTTTTTTGAAGTTGGTTCTGTCCCACTCAAGAAGAGAGAGAATCCACATTAAGAAAGGAAGGTTCACACTGACATTTGTAGCTCAGAAAGGTGTTCCATGGAAAAGAAAGGCTGAAGTCCTGTTTTCAGTCTGGTGTTTCTCACCTGTCTCAAACCCAAATATGGCAGCATAACTTCCAGACTGATCCAGCACTTGCAAGTGGTGTCCCAGGGCCCGTAAGATTAGCTGGATTGTACGGGTGTCTGGGTCCTTCTCAGAGCTGCTTGGCACTTGTGTTATTACAGATCTTAAAAGGCTTCCTTCTCTTTTCTGTATTTTTTACAGGAAACACAGTTTGTCATTTAATTAGGCATCTCTTCATAAAGTCTGAAAAGTTGGCAAAAAACTGACTACTTTACTTTACTGGATCTGTGACTCCAGTTATCATTAAGTGACCATCTTGATCTTGTTTTTTTTCATTATGGGTGGGATAAGATTGATCATTGAGGATTAGGCATACAGCTGAAATTTAGGGCATGGGCTAAGTGAGGCTGAAAAGATAGCAGATAAAAACCAATACATCTTCATGTCAGCTTATGCAAATAATGCTTAACTATATAATGTTGGTTCAAACCCATAGGGACCCTGTATAGGGTTTTCAGGGAGTGCCTCGTGAGCTTGAACTGATGTTGCATATATACATACATACACACACATATATACATACAGTCCAGCATATGTACATACACACACACACACACACATATATATATATATATATACATACATACATACATGTGTGTCTGTATGCACTTTGGTGGGGAGGTTAGAATAGAAGAATCTAGACAAGAATTTTTTGAATATGCTTTTATGAAATATATTATGGGATATAATTCATATACTTGTGAGTCTTCTCAATAGTGAAGTGAACTAAATAGTCTGTCTCCATTTCAAACATGAATTTTAGACTGTTTTTTTCTGTTCCTTTAATACTTTTAAGCATTTTAACTACTTACATAACAATTTTAAATAATAATATTAAAAGCACCTCTAAAATGTATGTAAAGTAAAGACAAAGTATTCTAAGTTAGCTTTTGGAAGAAGCTGGTAGGCATGTTTTTAAAGCTATCAAGTTATCTATCTGATCATTTCGTTCCACCACAGTAAAAGTGGTCTGAAAGAGTTATTTGGTTGTTGAAAATGATTTTGTTGTGCAAAGCAAATGAGTTTTTAGTTTTAATAGCTCTTTTTTGTTTTTTTTAAATGCTGAAAAATATGCAGGTAGCCTGTTAGATAAGGCTTCACTTTAAAAATGAACCAATTTAACACATCTCCCTCAGACTTAATCCTGTGGTATTGACAGCGATGAAATACAAAAGAGTAAGTGGATATTTATGTTGACAGTGAGTTTGTACAAATGGATAGTTGCAGTTAAAAACAAGTCAGAGAAATGACTTCCAGCTGAGATAGTAAGAGACTTTTATTTGTACACATCCCTCCATTTTCATTACCAAAGTAGCTCATGTTTCAGGTTTTAGGATAGACCTCTGTATCAAATGTTTGCAGATAAAATAACTCATGTTAAAGTGATGCATTGTTTGTTTGTTTTTACTTGGCAGTACTTGACAACAGTCATTCCTTATGAGAAAAAAAACGGACCACCATCTGTTGAAGATCTTCAAATATTAACAAAAAGTAAGCAAAGACAAAATGAAAACGGTTACCTTTTTTTCTTTCGCTGATTCTTCAATTGTTAAGTGTTGTCGAGTCTGTTCTGACTCATAGCGACCCTGTATAGGGTTTCCAAGGAGCGGCTGGTGGGTTTGAACTGCCAACCTTACAGCTCAAACTGACCTTGTGGTTTAGCACATTATCCTGCAGTGACCTGATTTTGTTGTTGTGGGTAGTGTATTTGTTTTGTTGTCAATTTAGGATGAATGCTGAATGCCAGGTTTACCCTTATGAGCAAACATGCATGGCTATGACATGGAATACTGTACTAACTCTACAGTTGACTTGTCTTTTTTCTGGTTTCCTTACATCTTGAAACATTTATGGACTAAATTTTTTGGGAAAAGACACGTAACCTGATTCTCCATCACTTCTTGCGTTAGCTTAAGGATTTATCTGTTTAGCAGTAAATCAGATGTTCCATGGCTATCACATGAGTATGACTGTTAATAACTGAATAGGAGAGGGTTAGGGTTAGAGTGATTGCTACGGACTGAGTTGTGTCCACCCCCAAATATATGTTGTAAATCCTAAACGGAGGGTGTAATCCTTTTTTGGGAATTTGTTAAGAACTGTTGGGTCAGTTCTGATTCATAGCCATAGGGTTTCCTTGGCTGTAAATCGGGAGCAGAAAGATGAACCTTTCTCCCTCAGAGCAGCTGGTGGGCTCAAACCGCTGAAATTGCAGTTCAGAGTCCTGGGCTTATCCTACAGAGCCACCTCTCTGTAGGGTCATATACGTAGAATGTTGTTGCTAAGTGCCATTGAGTCAATTCTGACTCATAGTGACGTTACACAGGGTTTCCAAGTAGCAGCTTGTGGGGTTGAACTGCCGACTTTGTGGCTCGCAGTCCAGTGTTTATCCTACTGTGCCACACCAGAAGTCCAATTGTCGTTAAGTACCATCGAGTTGATTTGACTCATAGCGACCCTCTATAGGGTTCCCAAGAGAAGCTGGTGAGCTTGAACCACTGATCTTGCAGTTAAAACCAATCTTGCAGTCCAGCACATTTAACCTGCAGCACTACATCAGGAGTCCAATAGCATTATATAAATAGAGCAGATTAGGCATAGAAACAAGCAAGCATAGATGGAGGAAGATCCATGCCAGCTACATGAATATCTCCAAGAACCAAGGAACATGAGAACAAACAAGATGGCGGATCAGGTGGAAGTGCAGTAAAGAACTCCGCCGGCAACAACACAGAATACCTGACCAAGCAGGCTCAGGGGATGGTTGGTCCCAGAACTCTGAACCACATATAAAGGAATATTTAGAAGGTTGGAAGGCTCACAGCTGGGGGAATTTGTGGCGGAAGCAAGAAATTCATTTCTTTCTAGTCTGGGATGCTCACCTCCTCCAGGAGCCACCATCTTGGGTGAGACCAAGCGGAGGAAGGATCAGAGCGGCCACAGAAGCCTGGCAGAACCGCAGAGATAAAGGTGTGGACATTCTTTTCCTTTGGTAGCTGTTCATTGATCCCTTGCTGTCGGAGCACCTCCATTCTGGTGACTCTAGGGGTACCTGACCTAATGGGCACCCAGCCACACCCTCGGAGGTCTCTACTACGCATGTGCACAGAGCTTCTTAAAATTTAAAGAGACAGTTTCCAATTTAAACCAAACAGCCACAGCTGGCCCTGAACTGTTTATAACTAGAAAAAAAGCCTGAACGGGGATTGTGGAGCGGGAGAAGCATACATAAAAGGAAATAAGCCGAAAATTAAATCCTAAATTACATCAAAACGACCAACAGTGGCATCTTGAAATTTCTCAAGAAGAAGAGTGAAAAGGGAAGCCCATTTCCTGATCACATCTACCTGGAGGCAATCAGAAAGCATAAAAAATACAAAAAGTATTAAGGCCACAGATAACCCCTGAATATGCCCAAAAGAAACAGAAACAGATGACCATATCTGAACATGTCCAGAAATGAGATAAAGTGACTGAGGCAAATGAGCTGGAAGTAGACCTACACTCCATACTGGAAGATGGGCAGGCTTTGGAAATACCTGAAAAGGAATTCAGAAAAAATGATTATAAAATGTATCAAAACACTATATAATGGAGTTGAGAAAAATAAGGAAGAAGTCAGGAAAGCGCTGCAGGAACAATCAAATAAGATAGATAAAGAACCAAGGAAGAGAGTTGAAAAAACACAAGGACCTTTCCCCAGAGTAAAGAGAGAGACGTCTAGAGGTGGTGCCTGGTGTGCCTTGTGTTCTAGGATCAGCACTGGACTGCGAACAAGGTTGGTGGTTCAATCCTACTAGCCGCTCCTTGGAAACCCTATAGATGGTCTCTATGAATCAGAATAGACTCAGCAGCGCTTAGCAAAAACAACAATTCTTACCTAGTATATATTACAAGCCAGGCATTATTTGAAGTGCTAAATTAGTCATTTAATCCTTACAACAAGCCATTGAGGCAGATCTAATGATTCTGATTTTGCAGATGAGGATCTTGGTGCACAGAGTATTTAAGGGACTTAGTCAAAGTCACATAGCTAGGGAGTGGCAGACATAAGGTATCTATCAGGAGGGCTGGTTTGGCAATTGACACTGTATCTGGCCTTGTTACCTGTCTGGAAAATAGTAAACTGTTCTTACCATGATTCTCTGGGCAAAGTTTGAGTTGGCAATTACAGTTAGTAGAATATTTTTTTGCATGAGTTTTATCCTAGACTGAATGTCGGGTACTCTTTTGTCAGTTTTGATCCCTTTGTGCAACTGAAAAAATGCTGCCAGGTTTTGGGCCGGCCTCACAGTGATTACTCTGTGTGAGACCATTCTCACAGCCACTGTGATAGTCCCTCTTGTTGAGGGTCTTCCTCTTATTTGCTGACCCTCTACTTTACCAAGCATGATGTCCTTCCCCAGGGACTGGTCCCTTCTGACAACATGTCCACAGTATGAGAGACGAAGTCTCATCATCCTTGTATCCAAGGAGCAATTCAACTGTACTTCTTCCAAAACAGATTTGTTTATTCTTTTGACAGTCCGTGGTATATTTAATATTCTTCATCAGTGCATCATTTAAATGTATCAATTCTTCTTCCGTCTTCTTTACTCATTGTCCACCTGTTGTATGCATATAAGGCAATTGAAAATGCCATGTCTTGAATCAGGAGCACCTTAGTCTTAAAAGTGACAACTGTGCTCTGTAATAATTTAAAGTGGTAGATTTGCCCTATGATTTAGGTTTCATTTTTAAACCACTAATCAGATGGCTGTTCTTTTTCCTTTTTGTTTTTCATGTAGAAGACACAATTTTCAAAGGTTCTGTTCAGGATGAATATCACTCACCCAGGTTTCTCCATAGCTTTGTTATGGTTAGGTGCTGTGGTGATATATTTTTTTTATTCCTTAGTGACCCCATGTGGAAGAGTAGAACTGCCACATGGGTTTTTTAGGCTGTAATGTCTATGGGATCAGATCACCAGACTGCTCTTCTCCCTTGGTACCACTGGGTGGGTTCAAGCTGCCAACCTTTAGATTATTAGCCACACATTTAATCAATGTACCAACAGTACTTCACACAACATAGGAGGAGTAAGTAACCTGGCAGGTGGGTCCTGTTTCATGGAATTCTGTTTTTTTATTTTGGTTGTTTTTTAAAAGCAAAATTGCAAAGGCGGCTGCTAGAGAGCTCTTTGAAGAGCATTGCTAAGTACCATTTATCTGAGTTTCTCCAGTTGGCGAACTCTGCAGCAACGGGGTCCTGGTTTTTCACAGGGCACAGAGAGAGAGACCACATTGTGATGATTCACTGCTCAGTGCCTGTCAGTACAGAACTCAGGTTCTGGGCCAAAAATCCCATTCCTCTTACCTGCTTCCACTACTGAGAAATTTCTCTCAGGAAATAACTGCTGTGCACTGGGAAGATTCCTACCTGGATCAGGGCTGATTGAGTCCGAACAGCTGACCCTTGAGCGACATGAAGGTTAGAGGCACTGACCTCTCCTGCACAGTGGAGATCAACTATTAGTCTGCTACTGACTGGAAGCCTTATCAATCACAAATAGTTAATAAATACATATTTTATATATGTATTTGATGGAGTCCTGGTGTGACGCTGTGGGTTAATGTGCTGGACTGCACAGCCAACTTGAAGCACAGGGTCAGCAGTTCAAGCTCACCAGCTACTCCTTGGAAATTATATAGTGTCGGTATGAGTCAGAACTGACTTAACTGCACTTAAGAATAACAACAACAGTATTTTATACTGCACCCATGTAAACACTGCATTTTCAGTGAGACAAAATGTATTTCACAAAAACTGCAAGGTTTTCAAACTTACTGGTATAGCTACAGCAACATCACAGATTTCTTTTTTCTCTAACAAAGGTTCCTATACTGGATTCATTTATCTTGAGCTGGCCGACAACCACAGCTGCAGAGCTGACTCTTTGGTACATATCAAGCAATTCAACTTTTACTTGTAATGTGATAACTTGTCTCTGCTTCTTGGGAGCAGTTCCAGCATCACTGGTGGCACTTCCTATGAGTCCCATGGTGTTATTGGAGGTTTACGGTATTGGACTGAATATGATGACAAATACAGAGACGCATGAGACATCAATTTTTGTTGCTATTTGAAACTTACTGGAGAGATAAACTGCTCACGTAGAGATGATTAGTGTCATATAACATAAAAAAAAAAAAAAAAATCCAAATATAAGTGGACCCGCATAGTTAAAACCCATGCTGTTCAACTCTAAAGTCTTGTGCCTTTACTCTTGTATTCCTTTTTTTCAGAATAATTTATGGTGTTTGTGAATTAGCTATCTCGTGTAATTTAGATCAAGGCTACAGTAGTTTGAATTATAGAATATTTTCAATCTGGATTTTAAAGCATTGCTTTTTTTCTTTTGTCCTTTATTTTGCAGTTCTTTGTGCCATGAGGGAGGACAGTGAAAAGGTCCCAAGCTTGCTAACTGATTATATACTGAAAGGTACGTTCCATAATGGAATATGTACAACGGGTGGGAAGCACTGAGTAGTCAATGAATGTATCATCTTGTCAATCAAAAAATAACTTGCAAGTGTACAATTTCTATTATCCTTTTATTCATTAATGTTTAGGGCGATTATGATTCATAGGATTTAGGTATGTTATGATTATTATAAATTATGGGTGTAGAAAACTCGAGTTCTTTTTGAGGTCCTGGAATGAAAATAATTTCTACAACCAAACGAGGAAGGCAGGAGAGGGAAATCAGTGAGATATTGCCGTAACTCTGTGACTCTCAGGTGCTGGACACGGATGCTCGGAGGGCCCCAGTAGGGACGTTTCGCTGTAGAATAGGGAGTAAGTTGGGTCCTCAGTGAGGATAGGTGAAGGATGGGACTGTCATATTAGTTATGTCCCAAGGGGACAGGAAGTGGCGGGAGTGGAATGGGGGGAGGGGGCAAAGAAGATAACTGACTTTCACAAACCAGGGCAGTGAGAATTGAGCCAGAAATGCTGGAAAGCAAGATCAAACAAATGGAAAGAGTGATGAGAAAAGGGTGGTTTCAGAAATTTATGAGCCCAGTTACTTTGCTCAGGGCAGATGTTGGATGATAAGAGAGGGTACTGAACTGAATTACAGATAGAACTAACACTTCATGATTTTTGTGTGTGTGTGTGTGGGGGGGTGGTTTTCAGGCAAAGTATCACAATACGCATTTGAGAACATCCCATCTTTTGGTAACCTATTTCTTCTTTCTTGTTAAGTGCCATAGAGTTGGTTCAGAGTCACAGCGACCCTGTGTAGGCTTTCCAAGGAGTGGTTGGTGTTTGAACTGCCAACCTTGAGGTTCAAATCGACCTTGTGGTCTAGTGATTTATCCCACAGCACCGCACCAGGAACTCCATTTCTTCTTTTCTCCATCAGTTGTTAGTTAGCTAAGCATAAGAAAGGTGGGGATTTCTAAGATGTTAGGTCTTAACTAATTAACTAGGGACTCTCATTTCATAAACAAGGTTAACATGGTGGAGGAGGGTAGGAAAGACTGAATTGACATTGCTTTGTAAGCTCCGTTCCCCCTCTCCCCCCAAGGCATTTTTTCTCTGTTGCATTCTGGAATTTTTAACACCTGACATCTTTGTTTGCTTTTGTGTTGCGCTAGCATTGGTATGAAAGCTGGATTGTTCTGAGGTTTGTTGTCACTGTGAAACAGGAATGAGTCGAACATAAAGACCCATCCTAATTTTTAATTACAGTGGATGCCCAGGGAACTGTTCATGAGGGCCATTGATTGAGCTCTCGAGGCATTCTCTAGCAATTTTCTGCCATTTGACTTTATGGAGGAATATTGTGATCCAGAGAACAGAGTCCTCTGGGGAATATGTTTTGTTAATTCTGTACTCTGTGAACTGTCACATGAACCTATCCTGCATGCCTTAGGGAAACAGCACCCATTTCTTGGCCCCTCATGCTCAGGGCCTGGCTTCTGTAGGCAAGCCCGGCTCTCTCTGCATCGTACTAGCTTCTCATGAGCCGCTGTGTGCATGTACTGTGGCTTGTCTTGGCTCTGTATTATGAGGACTGGGTGGAAAAGGATTCAGACTACTAAAATGTGTCTGTATTCTGAGAAAACAGTGGTGTCAGTGGTTTAGACCTTGGAGGTTCAAATCCACCCAAAGACCCCTGGAAAGAAAGGCCTGCTGATGTACTTATGAAAAGTCACTGAAGACAGTTGTGAACCCTGAGGAGCACAGCTCCACTTTGACACATGAGGTCGCCATGAGTTCGAGCTGTTGATTTGTTGGTTTTTTTTTTTTTTAATGTACAAAGGTGGGAAGGTGGTGATGTGGGTTAATTGAAACTGCTCTTTTCCACCCATCCTGGAAATTCACAGCCATTTAACTGTGCTTCCTTGGGGACCAGCAATTGAACACTTGGCCTGGGAGGGCTGGGGTGAAGTTTCCACTTCTTGGCTGGATTTTGTTGTCACTTAACACCGTTGAGTGTGACTTAGCTGCTTAAACACATCCTCTTAATTTTAATGCAAAGGTGCGAAGTGAGAGAAGGTAGAAAAGTGGTTTCCTTTGGCCTGAGATGGTTAGGATAGACGTTGGATGGGCTAATTAAGCCTTCCCCTCCCTCACCTGCCTAACTGTTGCACTGCAGCCCGCCAACACCCTTGCCCAGCAGCACCTGAGGCTAGCTAGAGATGTAGTCCTGGCTTCTCTGTGCTGGTCTTCACTGGGAATAAACGTGCACCCTTCTCTGACTTCACTAGGGACCCCATCTCCTGTGTTACATACAAGCCTTGTTGATGTTAAGTACTGTTGAGTCAGTTCTGACTCACAGTGACCCTGTATAGGGTTTCCAAGGAGCAGCTGTTGAATTTGAACTGGTGACCTTACGGTCCAAACCATCCCTGCCATCAGGTGCTTATGCTACAGTGCCACACCAGGACTCCTCGCAGGGCTAATGCTGTGGCATTATAACTCCATGTGGTGTTCTAACTCTGTTAGTATCTCATTTCTGGAAAATTCTTATGTAGTTTGGGGGAGCTCATTGTTGTGTGTGGACTTTTAAGTCCCTTCTCACTACCACCCCTTCAAGTGTTACTATATAGAGACCCTTGCATTAACATTTATCATTCCTTATTGTTTAATACACATATTAAAATATATATGCATTTTACATGGTGGCAGTGGTTGTGTGCTTTGGAGTTGGCCTCATCGTTCTCCCTTGGAGCACCTAGTAGATTTGAACTGCTTACCTTGTGGTTAGCAGTTCAGCTCTTAATCCACTGTGCTATCAGGGTTCCTGTGCATTTTATGTAAGTGTATATAAAATGTATGTCTACTGAAGTTTCCTTTCTCACCTTCTCGCCTTCTAGTTCTTTGTCCTACATAGAGCAGCAGCATCACGCCAGGAACAGCTTCACGCTCCATGAACCACGATCGTGCTCGGGTTTCTGTCCCATTACTCTGGAAGCTGGCTATCACTGCTTTCCTGCTATTGGTACTGCAGCACACAAGAACTTGGGTTTGTGACTTCAGTATTAATAGATCATGGCTCCACTTTATTCTAGAATAAAGAAATATGGCACTATTTGGAGATCTAGAGATGGTGTTTGTTAAATCTATTAATAATCTTGAACTGGTCTCTAACTTAGCACAGTAAGGGGAATAATATTACTTATGCATGTGCAGTTGTATTGTTTGCTAACTGGCAGTGTGGCCACTTGGGTGCGTATGGCTTTCTAGGTCTACATTGCACTGAAGATGTAGATTAAAGCTTTAAGAGTTTATACTATAGCTATGCTTCAGTGAAGGCAAGAGCCACCACTGCTTTTTATAAGAGAATTTTCAGTATACATATTACCGACCAGTATTGTCCAGAGACCGAAATGGAACAACAGCACCACACGCTCAATACTTAGTGAATGTTAACACTGTTGGAGACGATGGATGGATTTTATAGCTTGCTGCTTATTACCATTGTTCCAACTCTAACGATTAAGTTGCCATTCTTTCAGAATCTTGTATTCATTTTTAGATGTTTAAATGTCTTCTTTCATGTCTCCGTGAATGGGAGTGCACTGTAAGAAGGGTTGGTTATCTTTGACGGTGCTTTAAGAAGTGGTATGCTGTAGCAATGTACATTTCCCATTGTGTATTATTTGATGCCTATTTCTCTAAAATACTAATTCTAGAAACAACTACTCATGGATAGATCACTAGCCATAATGCAATTTTGCTGGTTCCAATCAAGTGAATGTCATTTAATAAATGGGTTTAAAGCCAAAAAGTAATATTTGCTGAGTACCTCATTTTGTGCTTTTGTTCATGATTTTCTTCCCTAGCACCTCTTCCATGCAGAGTCCATCCATGCGTGAAGCCCTGAGCAGCCCTGGAGAGGTCAGGATGGGCAGTGGGTCCTTGCTAGGTTCTGCAGAGCTGTTTAGGAATGATCAAAATCCTCCTTATGTCTGGAGCTTTGAGACATTCCCAAAAGCTATGGCAGCTTACGACATCAATGCATATGGGACTTGCTATCAAGGGGCATTTAAAATTCCATTTAAACATCCATGAGCATATGGAGATAGTCAGTGAGACATTGTGACTGCCACGGCTGGAGCCCAGACCAGCTCTGCGGAGGCTGGCTCCCTTTGTTTTACTAATGTCTTATTTGATAGTGGAAATTTGGATAGTGCCCCTTACCCTTGACTGATGAAAAGACATATACTTAAAGAACAATGTTTTGGTTTAGTGCCTTTGAGTCAGTTCTGACTCAAGTGACCCTGTATGGGGTTTCCAAAGAGACAGTGGTGAGTTTGAACTGCCAACCTTGCGGTCCAGTGCATAGGACTCCAATAATATTAGTATGAATAATTTAAACTGTCTGATCTGAATTTGTAAAATTTTGCCTTTTAGTGAAGACTATCAAAGTCTCTGCGTCATTGGGTTTCTCCTCATTTTGCTTGGCAAAATACCTCCTGGTCAGCAGTAAACTACTGGGAGTTTCCACCACAACTCCTGCCTGCTTCTATGCATTTTGACAGATTCAATGGTGAGTAGGTTTCCGACCTGTGACTTTTGCAGGCGGGTTTTTGGCCCACTAACCTTTTGAGCAATGCACCCTGGGGAAAAGTCTGCCTTTTGATGGAGCATCTGGGCTGCTTTCAGCCCTGAAGGTTCATCAGACTGGCAACCTGAATGAAACAAAAGGGCTTTTTGTCCTAATTCCAGAGAGATTTTAGAATGTTTATTTGCTGCCAAGAACCAAAATGCAAATCCCCTTACAGCTTTGTATATATGTATGTATATAATGCACATATCTACAGATACATAGATTTTTTTTTTTTTAAAAGAAAAGCAAGCAAACTGTAGAACTACAGTGCACTCCAAGTGCCATATATCTATTTTATTTTTCAGGAAATTATATTTGTTTTTCTTTTACAAGAGCACAACAGGAACCAAAGAAAGAGTAATAGATACAGCACTCAGGATAAATCATATCTTTAAAATAATAAAAAAAAAAATTTACACCTTGTCCTATATCCTGTTAGTATTTCATAATATGGCCATGATTTTTGAAAAACAAAAAGCAAGCATTTACAACTTTTTGGATAAAGAACTTTTATGCCAGGAATGGATTAATTGTCAACAAAATTTTATACTAATCAGGCTGATGTAAATCTATTTTGGTAACATATCATTAACAAATTTAATTTGGAAATAGATAAAAATATTGCCCCTTGATTATAAATCATCATTTTTCCTTTGATGCAAACAGCTAGAACACCTTTTTCTTTGCTCTTTTTTGATATTCTAAGACAAAAAAAAAATGGTTAATCTTCAGATTAATAAATTAGGTCATTATAATAATAAATTAATTTTTTTTTTAAAGTCCAGCAACCTCTGTCCAAGTATTTACAACAATACTTGAAAGTTCCTTTACAAAACAACACATTTTCTCTTCACATTAAGCATACTGGGTATCTGTGTCTTTCACAACAAGCATTTTTTAAAAGAAAAATCAATGCACAAATGGGTCATTAGTATAAAAGTGCTAAGAGCTGTTTGAAAAGTTAACACTATAGTTAGTATACAGTCAGTTATATTTGAGGCAAACTACAACAATCTTCCAGCTTATTGTGGATAATATTCCAGTAGTTGTTTCAAACAGTTGTTTGAAAAAAAAAAAAAAAAATCCAGGAGCTGATTAGTGATGCAGATAAACTGCCTTCAATGTCTCTGGCCAGTGAGCAAATTGAAAACCAAGTGTAAGCAAATCCAAATGAGGGAGATTTTAATAAAGAAAAACCTTCTCCATAACAGGTGCCATGCTGACTGTTTAAGGCGTGTACATACGTACACGCACATACTGAATCGCAGGTGAATGTGCTTATGTATATTTATACAACCACTCACACACCTTTCTAATTAAGCCGTAGGTAGAATGAGATATTACGTTACTCAGAAATTGGTTTAAGTGATCAAAAGCACTGATACTTAATGCCTGTTTTTCTGTCTTTGTTCTGGTTAAAATCTCATAAAAATACATTCAACAGGAAAACATAAATTGTATGTGTATAAATATATATATGTATGTATGTGTATATATACACACACAAATACCTTTGTTTTCTTGAAGCATAAGACAGTTACATAAATATTCCTATAATTGCTAAATTAAAGAGGCATAATTTTTTTTTGAGCATCAACAAAGGTGCTTGAATAATATACAATTAAAATGAAGTAGTTTCTATTTTGTAGAATCAGTATATAATAAGGCAAAAAAAAAAAAAATCCCCAAAACAGTCTTTTTTTAAAAAAGTTTCTTCTTAAGCTAGAGCTTCAACAAAAACTATGAACAACCAACATGAGAAGAGAACAAAACAACAACAAACAACGGAGTACAGCCCCTGGAAACGCCTGGTGTCCTTCATCCTCACCCTCCTGCCTGCCACGTTACTATAAAAAAGCTCCAGTGCTCTTCATAAAGGAGTGACTTAGGTCTTGATCGTTTGCTGTCTCTGCTAATAAACTGGCTGATTGGCTTGGAAGAAAACAACAAAACAAAACAAAGCAGCAAAAAGTATAACTGTGTATATTCCTAAGAACCCGCTTTAGAGAAATTTTGCTCTTGCATTTCCCTTGCTTCCTCACTGCCTAGTGCAGTTGTGACTGTTGAGAAAAGAAACTTGTGGCTTTAGACCTGGGATGGCTATTAAGAGGTTCTGAAGCACTCGTTGGGCAGCTGGATCACAAGGCCTTTGTGTCCTGCTTGTCCAGGCCTCAACGGTGCTGTGTAGTAACCTCTGCAGTCATGGAGAGCAGCAGGAAAAGACACCCTCTGGATGCTGGGTCATGGAACTGCTTTTCATCTACTGGGTTTCTCCCCGAGCCAGCTGACCAATTTGTCTTCCCAACACCACCCTCCCACCCAGTTCCCCAACCAAACTCAATGTCCCCAACCCCAAATATCTCTACAGCTATATTACAAGCAAGTATATCTTAGCAACTTTAGAAACTTTGGTTCTAAGAAAACACTTGGTCAGTTATCTGAGGAAAAGTGGGAATGCTTGTTCTGCACACGTTGCTGGCGACAGAGCCCATCCCAGGAAGGCCTTAGCGCTGTACATCAAGTCACAATCCAATACAATCCACTAAGCAAGTGCACAAACCCTAGTTTACTTTTAAGAACAGATTTAGTCGTTTTCTGTGTTTCCAAATCTCATCTCAGTTGCCCTTCTTCACACTGTTTGGTAGAAATTGTCTGCTTGTAGATGGTTCTGTTTTTGCATGCTGTAGAAGCCACTGAATCTTGCGTCTGGTTCAGCAATTCTTAGCATTCTCTGGGAACTATCCACCTGGACTCGGGTTCCTTTCTTGCAGTCCACAGATACCAGCTGATTATTTAAGGAAGAAGGCTATTTAATGAGAGGAGGAAAGACCACAATTAGCTGCTTTACTGATTCAAGTGAGGTACTAGCTTTACAGTATGTTGAGTTAATCACATTCTAGACTAGCTCCAAGTATACATTTATGATGGATACTGACATGACAAACTGAACAACAGACTGAAGAAGTGACCTGACCACTATTTTCAAATCCTTGAAGTGCAGACTTACATTTAAGACCACTGAAGAATGAGTGGGAGTTACCAGGCATAAAGAATTTAAAAATAAAGGAGTGATTTCTAATAGACGATTACTAGCCTGTAGGCTGGCCCGTCACCACACACAGTGAGAAGCTATGGACTGCTGGGACCCAGTGTGTGCCCAGCATAAAGACTCTATCCCATTCATTGGAAAACTTTAAATTCTGAAACTTGGATCCATGCTAGGTCTGGATTCACGAGCCAATAGATGATGGATAATTCACCCAGAAATCAATTCAGCCCTGGACAAATACTATATATCTGATATGTAGAGCTATGAAGAGCAAGGTAAACGTTTCACTAACACGAAAGGTACCCAGCGATTTTAAGGGACTCCAAGAATGTAAGCTTTCCTAATTTCATGATTCAAGAGACTGAAGATTTTCCAGGACAGTACCTTGGTTGGTGTCCGGTACCAGCAAAGCAGTGGTATCCACTGTTTCTTCTGATTAATGAATAGGAACGTTATAATAGACAGGCAGATGATGATGGGAACCACGACCAAAGTGATGGAGTCCAGCGAGGAGTTTTCGCTTTGATGCAGCCTGCTATTATCTCTGTAATCTACCTGGAGGTGACTCATGTCTAGAAGGGGGAAAAAATTAACATGCATTTATTACCTAAATCAGAAAATTACATTGCAAATAGAGATCAACAACTTGGTTTTATTGCTTCCCAGTGGTCTCAGGCTAAAAAACATAATTAAAATTTAATTATGATTAAACTTTCAAAGAGCTTTATTCAAAGAGCTCTATCAGAAGGCAGGGCATTTAGGGACGGATGTGAGAAAGTTAGTACCTGGGGAAGACGTTGATGCTGTTTCTTGCTAAGCAAGAAAATACGAAAATGCTCAGGTAGACAGAAACAAACTGAGTTGCCTACTTTCTGGCAAACAGGAGAGTAGGACAAATTCTACTCCATATACAGGTGTACCAGCTAAGGCTAATTAGATTCACAACTAAACCAGAGTCAGGAACTTGGTCTTTTGGTCGATATTCATTGAGCTTTATGCCAAAATACTTGACTTTTCATCAACTTGTTGAAAACTCAATAGACCTATCAGATAATTTTCCTGCTGCACAGGGGACATTATTTGATTTTGCACTTAAGAATGAAGGTGTTGGCATTTCTTTAAATCACCATTCTTAAAATGAATGCTGCACACACAGACAAGGCTGTTAAATATGTACTGATCAGACATTGCACACTGGAAATTCCCTTATTTTTCCTTTTATTTCAAAATAAGCCCTGTAGTCACGGTTTTCTAAATGCCTCAAACACAAGTTCAGCGGCTGAACTTAATTTTTATTGCATTTGCAATGAACAGGAGCTGTTCTTAGATAGTTCTGGAAACTTGATTAGTAACTTATGGGCAGGAAGGATATGGGAAGAAGACAAAAATCCTTATTTATTCAGTACAGATGGCAATATAATCAAAATGAAACCCATTGTGATACGGAGTTAATTCCAACCATAGCAATCCTACAGGACGCTATAGAACTGCCCTAGAAGATTTCCAATGCTGATTACCACATCTTTCTCTCACAGAGCAACAGGTATGTTCCAATTACTGACCTTTCAATGAGCAGCTGAGTGTTGTAACTACTGTGCTACTGGGGTGCCTTTTAATAATTTTATGTTGTTAAAGGCTGTCGGTAGGTTCAGACTTACTGCGACCCTGTGTACGGTTTCCAGGGAATGGCAGGCAGGTTTGAACCACCAACCTTGTAGTTAACTGTCCAGTACTTATTCCATAGTGCCACTCTGACTAACAGTAAGCCTGTATAGGGTTTCTGAGGAGTGGCTGGTGGGTTTGAACCTTGAGGCCCAGTGCTTATCCTACA
>NW_006408542.1:2610409-2644951 GCF_000296735.1 Chrysochloris asiatica | reverse complement strand
TGAGTTGGGTTCTACTCACAGCAACTCTGCTGTACAGGGTTTCTGAGGAGCTGCTGGTGAATTTGAGCCTCCAACCTTAGGTTCAAATTGACCTTTTGGTCTAGCGCTTATCCTACAGCACCACAGGGAGTTTAAAACCAAACCAAAAAAATAAAAACAGACCAGACGTAAGACAGGACCTTAGCTGACCTGTGCACTTACCCCTAGGGAGATGGATAATGTCATTTTCACTAGGTGTGGGCCACAGAGGGACCTCCGGGTCAATCTCTCCACGATGATTTGTCTTCTCAATGGGTACGTTGGTTGGCTCTGGGACATACATTTCTAAAAGAAAGTACATGCGTCATAAAAGATGGTGAAGCTACCTTACTGTATCTTACTTCGTTGGCTTTTATAGCCTCAATTCAATATGTCCTGGGACACGAAAAACCCAGGTGGAATACATAACATTCAAAAAAACACAAAAAAAAAACTACCAAGTTTTTCTCCTCTACCAGGGTTATGCAAGGTGGTGGGTACTGGCTGAAATGAAAAATATTCTTATAATTGACATCAGCTAAATATTGCACTTACTGTTTTCCTATAAAATGTGGGTGAATGATTTATGTAAACTATGTCAGCAGGTTAAAGCATCTTTCACTTTTCATGTGTTCCAATCCACCTCCTCTCTCTTGCCCTAACTGGATCATATAGGCACTTAAACCAACAACATAGTACACCATGAAACAGAACTGTCTTGGAAAAATAATACTCATTCCAAAGAGCAGGTCTTTCAATTCCAAACCTCCATTGTAAAAACTTAGGGTTCTCCTAAGTTCATATAAACATACATCTAAGGAGCACGAGTAGTGTGGTGGATTATGAGCTCAGCAGTTTAAATCTGTCGCTCCATGGAGAAAGATGAGGCTTTCTGCTCCATAAAGATTTAGTCTCAAAAACCCTATGCAGGGTTTTTATGAGTCAGAACCGACTCAGTGGCATACCACCACCTTACTACATGCAGCCGCATTTTTCAAGAAATAAGTCTTAAGCAACTCTATTTTCAAAATGTGACAAAAAGTCAGCATCAATCATGCGTCTCCTCTTGGCCATATTAATAGATTTTTTTTTAACCAGGTTAGGGAGCTCCGTGGTTCTATGGGATAAGCACTGGACTGCGAACCACAAGGTCAGTGGTTCAAGCCCACCAGTTGCTCCGCGGTAGAGATGAGGCTTCGGAAACCCTACACAACAGGGCTAATTTAGAATAAAATAAGTTATATAACTTTTAAAAAATTAAGCATGTCTTCTGTTTAAGATGATCATTGTCTATACCAAAGCCATCAGCCTTTCAAGAATTTGAGGAAGGGTGAAAATAAGTGAGAAGAGAAGGTGAAATCTTGTTAAGCTTCCACTGTGAGAACTGAGTACTTAGCAAGCGAAATAAACTCCGGGAGATTAAATAACTTCCCCAAAATTATGTATCTAGTAACTGGCAGAGCTGGCACGCAGATCAGTTGTTTCCAAAGTCCACTTACCTGATGTCTCCGAAAACAACCTCTCTTTAGCCTTATTTCCATTATAAAACCTTTAGACAAGAACTAGAAGCAATTAGAGTTTTCAAAGGTTCAGTGATTTCCTGCAAACTCTACAATCAAACTTTTCTATCATATCAAAATTATCTGAAAAGCTTGTAAAAAACGTGCTGACTTCTATAAGTAGGTGATTTCAGTGTGTGCTGGGAATGGTGAGTGTGAAGGCCCAGGGTGGTGGTTAGTCACCCATAGAAAACCCCAGAAATGCAGCATGAATTTTCTGGATGAACTTGGGAAGAAAAACCACTTTAGACTGGATCTTTCAGTGCTAGTTCCTTACTACCTTGCCTCTCTTCTGCACAGTCCAGCCCACAGCTTTCAGCCTTCCTGTTAACACTGGTCTCGGGGGCCTCAATGTGAAGGCTAATGTGAGGTATGGGCTGCCAACACTGTGAAAGTCTACAGCTCTGTACCATAGATCTCCCGAGGCCCAGAACCGGGATCAATTCAGTTCCACCTCAGATTTCTTCCTGGCTGTAAAACAACTTTGAAGCTTGTATCTCATGCCTGCAGACTGGGTATATTTCAAGTGAAGCCCCACCACAAAGCAGGAGTTCCAAGTTTAGTTTTTCCCTACAAGCACTGACACATGTTCTACTTGACAATAGTGTAAAAACTTAGGAGCTGGCAGGCAGGAGGAAAGAGGCTGTCTTCTTGAGTAATTACTGATTCATTCAACAAGTACTTCCTGGGCGGGCACTTACTATATGGTGGGACCTGGTCTAAAATTTTAGAGCTACAACAACATACCCCATCTTCACAGAACAGGAGGGGGCTTCAAGAATCTCCATATTCTTTTTATTTCATTTGTCCATGAACTTTTTGGAACCCCCTTGTATTCACAACTCCTGTCTAGAACAATTTTGCCCCAAAGGAGAATACTTCCAGCGAAAACAACAACCATAAAACCTGATTAAAACAACAACAAGAAGTGGGGATGCTACTGACATTGTAGCTAAACACAGTCAGGAGAAAGACAACAAAACCCTACCCAGCAAAGCCAGGTAGAGCAGACTTACAGACTGAAGGAGGTTTTACTTCCTTAAATTGTGTCCTTTCTCGGCTCTGATTACAAAATACTTGACTTTGTACAATTAACATAATTTTTTGAGCCTCAGTTCCTTCTCCTGTAAAACAGATCAAGCACTACCTGTCTCAAAACTTTGTACTTACATCTAAAGATGTGACTGAAAAGTTGGTGGTTCAAACTCACCAGCCACTCCTTGGAAACCCTATATAGGGTTGCTCTGAGTTGGACCAACTTGATGGCACTTAACATCTGACTAAAAGGTTGACAGTTTGAACCCATACTGAGGCTCCTCAGAAGAAAGGCAGGCCTGGTAATCTTTTGCCAAAAGAAGAAAGCAAAAAAACAAAAAACAAAAACAGCTGCTAAAAACCTGAGCGTGCAGTTCTATTCTGCCCACATTTGGGTCTTCATGTATCAGAACTGACTTCTGGGTTGTTTATTAAGAACCTTAGTGTCCACAGAGCAAGACTCCTGTTTGTTGGACCACCTAGCAGAATTCCACAATCATTTTATTGGTCTTCCCTGGTGTTTCTAGGAGGTGGCTTAAGCCTGACACTTTAGTTAGAAATCCCAACTGTGGTCACACTGCGTGCCAATGAGCGAAGGGCCAAGATCCCAGCCTCCTTGGCAGGTGGCACCCAATCAGACAGAAGGTGGCAAAAGCTCTGCAGACTAAAAAGCTCTAAATTTGCTTAGAGATCAGATGAAGTGACGCAGCAATAATGCTCCAGAGGTAGAAGGCACAGTATATAAACAGGAATTAAATTTCACCCCAACAGTAAACCCCGAGACATCCCTAGTGATGAACACTGATGTTAGCACTATCTGCATACTCTCTCAGTTAACTGGGACACCAGCTCTGAGGAACTGCTCAGGTGAATTTGCACCCCGGCCCCTGGCCCTGAGTTTGGGTTTTACTATCACTCACCTGGGACAAATGCATTGCACTGTAGGGGTCCTGGCCTCACCTCTTCCTGCTTTAGTGCCCCCTGCACACTCCCCTGTTTAATACCTTTATGACTGTGCCATGCCACGGCTCAACATGATCCTTCTGTGCTGCCTGCTACAGACCAGATCCATATTCTTCGCTTGATAATATTTTTGTTGTGAAGTGCCTTCGAATAGGTTTCTGACTCATAGTGATCCTATATAGGGTCTCTGAAGCTGTAAATCTTTGAGGGAACAGAAAGCCTCATCTTTTTCCCCTGAAGTAGCTGGTGGGCTCAAACCACTGACCTAGTGGTTCACAGTCTAATTCTCTAGGCTTTTTAATTGTTAAGTGCTGTTGAGTCGGTTCTGACTCACACTGACCCGTATAGGGTTTCCATGGAGCAGCTGGTGAGCTTGAACCTCAGACTTAATACTATAGTGCTATACCAGGACTCTAAGGAGCTCTGGTAGCGTAGTGGTTACAAATCGGGCTGCGAACCGTAAGGTCAGCAGTTCGAAACTACCAGCGGTTCCGCGGGAGAAAAATGAGGCTTTCTGCTCCCGTAAAGATTTACGGCCTCGGAAACCCCTGTACAGGGTGGCTCTGAGTCAGAACTGACTCCACCGCACAACAACAACATACCAGGACTGTAGCTAGATAACTAAGGCCCTACAAATCCTGGCACAAACCAGCTTTTCTGTCCTTACCTCCTATTACTACAAGATTCTGCTCCAGGGTCATTTGGCCTTTACCTTTCCTATCTGGGCTCTTTGATAGCCTGCCTTTCCTTGAAGGTTTAGCCCAGATAGATTCCTTCTCTGCAAAGACCTCCAAGGTCACTCTGATGCTGTTAAGGAGTGACTAGTAAGTTTGCATTTCCGACCTTGCAGTCCATTGTTTATCATACAGTGCCACACTTCCGACCTTGCAGTCCATTGTTTATCATACAGTGCCACACACTAAGACCACTGTACTTCCTGGTACAATCTTGCTTTTGAACTCTGTACTGATGATCTGTACGTGAGTTGTAGGATTATTGCCTCCATTTCCTCCTTTTCCATTCGCTCCTGAAATCACTCTAATTAGACTTTGCTGCCACCACTGAACTGAAACCGCTCTTACCAAGGTGATTATGACAATCCTAAATTAAATGCTTCATCTTCATTTCTCATCTCGTGACCTACCTCAATTCAGCAAATGACAGCCTCTTACTTGAAACCCTTTCTCCCCTTGGCTTCCTGGGCACGGAATCACTTAGCTTTTCTCCCGTTTGGTGGGTCCTCCCTCTTGGCTTCCTTTGTTAGTCCCGCCTTCCTACCCAGCTTCCAAAGTTAAAGGGTCTCAGGGCTCAGTCCTAGGTACTCTGTTCCCCTGCATCTCTGAGAGAATGTCAAAACATTTGTAGAAAAAGTTACATTACCCAAACTGACAACAAGGAGCTCTGGTAGTGGTTACGAAACAGGCTGCTAACCTTAGGGTGGGCACTTCAAAATGACCAGCTGTTTCTTGGGAGAAAGATGAAGCTTTCTGCTCCCGTGAAGATTTATAATCTCAGAAACCGTGTGCAGGGTCACTATGAGTCGAAACCGGCTCCAGGGCACATAACCACAGTAACATAGCTGACAACGATCAAATTTAGAGATCTATTTCCACTCTTTCTCCTGAACTCCAGACTTTCATAATCCGTTGCCTACTCATTATCTCCATTTGTTTGTCTAATGATATTTCAAATACAAATGTTTCCAAACTAAGCTGATTTCACTCCCAGCGCTGTAACTCCAGGGTTTTAGTCCAAAATCTTTAGTCGTCCTGAGCTCTACTTTTCCTCTGACTCCCACACCAAATAAAATCCTATTGAATCTACCCTTACAGTCTAACCAGAATCCACCCACTTTCAGCACCTCGACAGTTGCCATCCTCATCTCTAACCTGAACTATCATAAAGGTGTCTGAACTGGTCCTCCATGCTTCTTTTAGCATCAAATGCAATCCAGTTAAAACTAAGGCACATCACATCACCCCTCTGCTCAAAACCCTGCGAGCTTTTATCTCCCAACTCAATAAAACCCTTACAACCACTTAAGAGATCCTGTCTCTTGGCCCACAGCTATCTTCACCTTATCTCCATCCCCAAGGCCTTCTTTCTGCTTTTCCTGAGTATGCAGAGCATGCTAGCACCTTGGGGCTTTTACCCTGGCTACTCCCCTCATTCCCAGGATGCCTGCAATTCTTATGCTTCTTTTTAGGAAAACCTTATCAGTCAGTGAGACTTCCTGACCATCCTCTATAAACAAAATTACCTGTCCTACTTCTCTCTGGAGTCCTGGTGTGGTGTTGCAGGCTAATGGGCTGGACTGCAAGGTCAGTTTGAGTGGCAAGGTTGGTGGTTCAAGCAAACCAGCCACTCCTTGGAAACCCTATGAGTCAGAACCAACAGATGGCACTTAACTTCTCTCTACCCCCCCCTTGTCAGATCATGTGTTTCTCCACAGGTCTTCTGACTATTTTTGGTACTGTTTATTCACTATTTGGTTTATCCACTAATATATCCCTAGTGGAGTCCTGGACTGCAAAGTCAGTTTAAACCACAAAGTTGGTGGCTATGCTCACCAGCTGCTCCTTGGAAACCCTATACAGGGTTGCTACGGGTAGGAACCAACTTGACGGCACTTCACAACAACGATCTATCCCTAGTGCTTAGAACGGGCCGGACGTGACACACAAAACACAAACCACACTGCTGTCTAGTCAATTCCAACTCACAGCAACCCTACAGGTGAGAGTTACGTTTCCTGTAGGCTGTAAATCTTACAGAAGCAGACTAACATTCTCCCATACAGCAGCTGCTGGGTTCGAATCACTGAACTCTAGGTTAGGAGTCAAGCAGTTTAACCTTTGCACCATGAAGCACTACATGATTCTTTGCTGAACAAGTATGAGTGAAACCCGATGTATGTCAACTTTCACGGTTTACCTCATTAAAAGCGTATTCTTAAGAAGACTGGTGTGGAATTTTATAACACAGGACGTAGGTCCTAGATGAAACAACTAATAGGAAATCACGTATTTCTTCTTCTTCCACTACATCTTAAAAAAGGAATGAGAATAAGTAACGAAGAACGGCAGAAGACACAGAGAAAAACCAGAGCAATTCTAGCACAAATCCGAGGTTTGACACGTGGTGGTCAGTTTTCTAAGTTACTCTGAAGTGTTGACACATGAAGACTTTAGCTGAGTCCACCACACAGCCTAGGCAATGTGAGGTAATAGATGGGTGGAAGAGGTCTGCTCTCGTTCCACCATTTTAAAATTTTATTTTACGGTGTTTGAGACTAAACACAACAAAGCATACGCCCATTCAGCCATTCCTTCTGTTCAGTTCAGTGGCACGGATGATGACATTCTCTGACTTGTGCAATCATGCTTCCTTACCTTCATTTTCTGAGCTGCCAACCCCCCAGTAACATAAACCTTGCTGCTGTCATTGTGAAGTGCCATGGAGCTGGTTATGACTCATAGCAATCCTGTATAAGGTTTCTAAGGAGTAGTTGGTGAGTTTGAACTGCCAACCTTGTGGTGAGCAGTCCAGTGCTGCTTACAGCGCCAAACCTGGACTAGTTCTAAAACATAATGCTCCAGGCAGACGTTCTTGACCAGTTAAGCTAACTTACCACACAGTTCCACTTGCCATTGTTGTTGTTAAGTGCCGTCGATTCTGACCCATAGCGACCCTGTATAGGGTTTCCAAGGAGCGGCTGGTGAACTTGAACAGCCAACCTTGCAGTTCAAAGAGCTTTGCAGTCTGGCGCATTAACCCACAGTGCCACACCAGCACTCCACTTGCCATTAGTCAACAGCAAATGAAACACCTGTTATTTGGTTTTAAAAGGATTTCAGGGTATATTTTTAGTTTAAGGTTTAAGGATTCAGGACAACAGTTGCAGGGGTTTTCTGTTGTCATGGGGCAGAAAATCTGGATTCCATGAGAATCTGAAATTCTGTTCTTTGTGTCCTCCTTTGGACTAGGATTCTTGTATAGAATCTTTGATCCAAATATTCAGTAATGGTAGCCATGCACTGTATCTAGTTCTTCTGGTGACATGGCAAAGGAGGCAACTGTTCCTGGAGGCAATTAGCCACACACTCTATGTCCTCCTCCTATTCCTACATCTCCTCCTTCCTCTGTTGCAGTAGGTGAACCAATTGTTGCTCCTTAGATAACTATTTGCCTGCTCTAAGACTCCAGGGACTGTATCTACTTTCATCTTAAATCAGTATTACGACTACCAACATGGCAGGATGAAGGTTTAGATACCTGGACACATTGGGCAGCAACTTCCCTCCACGTTGATGGGCTCAACACAGGGCAGAGGGGGGCAGCTGACAGTTGAGCAAAGCGTCTGGCCCTGCAGGCAGTAGCAGTGTGTGCAGCTGTCGATGTCCCAGCGCTCCTCATCGGCATAGGCCTTCCCGCTGAAGTGGCACACCACCTTCTTCGGGATTGTGTCCTCTAGTCAATGGAAAAGCACATAGGACAGTTGCCTGAGTGTCGACAGTATCAAGGACACTTGAGAATAAATAAATAAATAAATAAATAAAGGCAAACACCCTTATCCAATCACAATATGCATTTGGCTTTCCAGATTTTGGCAAAGTTTGTTTCCTCTGCCCAGGTGACTCTTCAGAACTCTACACCAGTGGCCTAAACCCAACCTAGGTTCAGTAAGGCTGACATAGGGCAGGAATGACATCCCAATGGATAAGGGCTTTCATTGTAAAATTTTAAAATTCAGTCGTTTATGGCTGGGTAAATATATGTCAAAACAAATATAAACAGGTAGGGATGTGTTAGATTATGTTCTATAAGGAAAGAATTAAAAAGTACAGCTAAGTATATTTACAAAGATGGCTTCCAGAAATTCCTTTTAATCTTGCCAATGATATGGGGCAGAGTAAGGACCACATATGGAAATATCATAGGGAAGTAGGAATTTTCCTCTGAGTTGGAACAATTTCCTTGCAATCATTATTTTTTTCATTTCCCACTAATGCTGAATGGATTTCTCGTATATCAGTGAAGACAGACACTTCTACTTTTCAAAATAAACTGTTTCACTTACATCCATATTTTGGGCAAAATATAGTTTCGGATAACAAAATAATTATAAGAGCTATTTCACTGATAAGAATTCACAGCTTAAAACAGCTCTTTCCCCCACATTCTTCCTTGCCCTCTTTTTTTCCCCTCTCTCCCAGCCTCTTCCTCTTCAAATGCTCCTGATTTGTCTGAACTCACTAGGATCTATAGTTCCTTTGGAGTTCCTTTGGAGTTCCAGCAATGGTGTTTAGAGTGGTGCCCAAGTGACCAATTGTTCCAGTAGTAAAGCAGACATGGGGCAACACTGGGTAGGGGAGTGTTGGGAACTTCTCTGATATTGAAAAGACCAAAAACTAGAGGGCTCTTACTAATGTGGAGATATTATATGCTCAGATTCTAAAGACAGTTCCACTTTTGGTCAACAGTAAATGGAAAACTGTAATGGAATCTGGAAGGAAAATTCCTTAACAGAGATGATGACCAGTGGTACGTTCAGAATTCTTTTTGAATGGCATCTGGGAAGCGCTTGCAGGGTCAATGGTCACTTCATAGACTAAAGGACAGCGTCCAGAATGCCCGAGGTGCAATGAGATCCATGTAAGCGCAGGACATGAGGAACCTTTTCCTCCCAGCAGCCCCAACCTCTGCAGCTGAGTGCAGCCTTCTAGGAAGACCCTGGAATAAAGCTTTGGGATGACCTTTCCCAGAGTGGGATCACAGATGGAAATGGATAGGTCTGTCTTTGGGCTCCACATTCTCTTCCCACCATGACTCAAACCTATGCGCTGTATTAAATGACACTGATAGTGTACTATGACCATAATATTTTGTATTTCCATAGAAAGAAGTCTTCATCCACTGCAGTGTGAGTAAACAAGCAGAGGAAGGAATCCATGGTCAAGTGTTAAAATACATAATCTTTCTGTTTTTCAACATTCCCCCACTGTTTTTCTTATTATTGCTGTCCAAGGTTCAATAAGAGCCCACTGAGTAATCATGGGAAAGTCTACTTATTAATGGAAAATCTTTCTCAGTACCTATTAAAATATGTTCTTCACAATATCTGTAAATTTTCATATAGAAAGTTTGCTGATACACTAACCATTAGACCAAAAAAAACCCAAAAAACTCATTAGAGGCTTTAAAACCAAACCCACAGTGGAAGCTTTTCCATATAATGATTCCTAAAAAGAGATGACAACTTCATTAAGAAATCTAAAAGATAAATCTCAAATGGCTAAACAGAAAAATCCAATGAGCTAATTATAATTAGTGCTTTGACCTTCGGCCAACATTTCATGATAGACATCAGATTTAACCATCAAATCTAGTCTATTGTACCAGAGAATTCTTTGTGAAAGGAAGCCTTTCTTCATAAAGCAGTATTACACATTAGATTTTATATAAACCTTGCAATGGCTCACACATTGGACCACTATCACTGTATGAAATTTGTGTGAAATATCTGCGTTAAAGGAAATTAGAACAAAAACCGTTCAACTCCTCTCCCCATCTAGTCCATCACCTTGCACTGAGTCTTTCCTTTTAGAAGCCCTTTGGCTGGTCCACTTCTTGGAAGAGAGGATGGAGGGGATGAAGGTATTAATACACAGAAGACAAGGGGATGGAGGAAAAGGTTCGAATCAAGGCCAAGCCTTGATCTGTATTTTCTTAAGATCTAAGCAAAGATGCACACTGCACTGGGGAACGTGTTTAATTAATGAATACTGTGAGGCGCTAAGGGTAAATGCACTGGACTGCAACATCGGTTAGAACCACAAAGTGGTTCAGGCTCACCAGCCGCTTCTTGGAACCCCTATACAGGGTCGCTATGAGTCGGAACTGACTCCACAGTACTTAATAACAACAACAATTTATGTTGATGAGGTTAAAATTATGTATTAAAATTAGGTTAGGTTGAGATGTTAAAAAATTTCAGATTAAACATTATGAACATTAATTCATTCAACACATACTTATCATTCATGCAAAAGGCATTACCTTAAGCTAGAGGACCGCACAGAATTGGTGGAGATAGGCAATGTGTAGCAGAAGACCTACTAAGGCACAATGGAATAACTACTGCTAATGTGAATTAACACGGAGCTGGACAACACTACTTACTCTGGTGGGACATGAGGGAAGGCTTCACCTGGGATGTGATGTCTAAGTTTTACCCTTGAGGGATGAGGAGAAAGTGAAGAAGAAGGTGCTAAAGAACGTGCTATGTTCAGTGGCTTGGCATACTGGAAGGATGTACGTGGAGACAGGGATTGGAGACTGTTGGGAGTGAGTTTAGGACTGAACTGTAAAAGATCTCAGATAACAACTGCAAATTTTAACTCTTTCCTATAAAAGAGGGAGCCTTATCATAGTTTTGCTGTTAAGAAAATAATGTTAGACCTTGAGAATAAAGAGGGCTGAATGGGGTATGAAATCCTGGTGTGGTGTGGTGGGTTAATGCGCTGGACTACAAAGTCAGTTTGAATCACAAGATAGGCAGTTCAAGCTCACCTCAGAAAACCTATACAGGGTTTTGGAACTGACTCTATAGCACTTAACAACAACAACAACTACCAATTGAGTATGCAATATGGAGGTGTTATCCATAGGGATATGAGGTGGGTTTAGCCTAAGGAAGTGTTAATGGAGATGGAAAGGAAATGTTAAATTTGAGCGATCTGAGAACTGCCAGGATGTGACAGTAAGGAGAAGAAGGTATGAAGAACAACTGTCTCTAGCCTGGGAGACTGTGTCAGACCTTACTGAATTGCTTCAGCTAGTCCAGTGGAACAGCCAGAGAGAGAGTGGTTGCCTCTCAAATGGCTGTGACGCCATTGTAGGGTAGAAGTGACGCAGGGCACATCAAGAGAAGGGAACCTGAGATTTTCATTTCCTGAAAGTGACTGGTAGGAAAGCCCCAGTGGTGAGGGTGTGGAGCAACAGATAAAACTGACAGAACTCATAGACCTTTGGAGTCCTGATCTGGCACTATAGGACAAGCTTTGGGCTTCGAGGTCAGTTTGAACTGCAAAGTTGGTGGTTCAAACTCACCAACTGCTCCACAAGAATCCTATACCGCATTGATGAGTTGGAACTGACTCGATGGTACTTAACAACAACATTATATATCTTCAATAATTTCATTTAATAATTTCATTTCTAGAAATGAATGTCAGGCAATAGTCCTGAAAGGCCTAAAATGATTTGTATATATACCTGTTTATCATATTATTTAAGACAAATAAATTGAGGGACAAATAAAACAACCTGTATCCAACAATAAAGGAATATTTAAGTAAGTCATGTGACACAGTCATGTGAGAGAATACTATGTAGCTATTAAAATGTATGAAAGAGAAAAGATACACATTTTTATGTGAAGTCTGAACTCAAGTATCTAAAAAGTAAAATTTAAAAGACAGCTGGCTAAGAAGAAAATGTTAAGAGTGATTGTTAGGATCAATGGTGAATTTTAATGCTTTTTTTAAAAAAAGTTTTTATATTTACAATGCTTTTCTTAAAAAAACCAAAACAAAATAAACTTGTTACTCTTAAAAATGTGCAAAAAATCTCTTTGTATGTTCTTTCTCTCTCACACACATACACACAAGACACTGAAGGGAAGAGTTTAGTCCAAGGCTGGTTCTAAAGACCTTGATCATACAGCATGGTGATGCCGACTCGTTTAGAAAAACCTTAACAGACTGCAAGAAAACTAAACTGTGGAAAAATGCCAAAGACCAAAGAGGGAGCTACAGCATAACACAGTGGTTATGTAACTACTCATTCAGTAATTGTATGAGATCACTGTCTAAAAGAATATTTATGAAATGATAGAAGAAGATGAGCAATTATTCTGAATGCCTTGGAGGCAATGGGTTTAACCGAGAGCTTTTGACTATCAGGTGAAACTAAAGTTTCTCATTTAATTTTAGTAATAAAATAAATCCTTAGCTAAATTCAATGAGGCTTGAACATTCAGCGTAGCACAATGATGAAGTACCAGTGGAACCCACTGAAGTGATGGCTGCAGGGAAAGCCTGTGCAGGATTCGGGAGTGGAGTCAGGCTCACTTAGAGTCTATAAACTTCAGCAGTCACAGTGAAGCTCTTTTCCTTCAGTACACACACAAGCTAGGGTAACCACAAACCTCACTTCCAGGTATTCCACCAGCTTCTCTCTGCTCCCACCCAGCTATGCTCAACACTATTACCTCAGAAGCAAAACTTCAGTCCATTTCCAAATGAGCTGACTCACACCTGAGAGCAGGAGGCTACCTAATAGGTTTAACAAATGGAGGAAGGAGCATAGAGACAGATGCAAATCAATCACTTGTTTAAAAAGCACTGGCTGAAAGAACAAGCTGCTTGATAAAGGGACAATTTGTCCATTAAAAGACCTTATACAGGGACCTGAGGGTAGGGGTGAGAAGGTCTCTGCACAAGTCTGTATCAGTGTTTACATTCGTGTGCAGAGTTCAGCTAGGCCACACAATGAGCTGACAATTTCGGGCCGTCATTTTTATAACCTATCTCCTCAAAGACTGGAGGGCAGAGGAACAGACGAGAGGAACAGAGAGATGACCACATGGTGCTCTAGGAAAGACCTGGGTGAGCGCCAGCTACTGACAGAGCTAGCAAGTGCTGAGCACCAAAGATGCTCCTGTCTTGGCATGAGCCAGCTGTGGTGAGCAATGGTCAAACTCAGCCAGGCTGTGGGCCTGAGGATGGGGGGCCAGCCACACCTGAGTTACCAGTCTACCAGGAGACCCATTTCAGAGACAGCAACAGAGAACATTTCCTGATGTTGCTTGCAGGTGGGAGTTTTCCACATTTAATCAATTGAACCAGAATAGCGATGCATTTTCATTATGGCAAAACATTTTTTTTTCCAAGTTTACTTTAAAACAAAGCCACATTTGACCTGAAATGGTCAACCCTAATGAATTTTCATGTGCAATAAATGAAGGACTCTCGTTATTTTTACAAAAGCCCTGACTAATCTTTCCAGGGTAGCGGCTATCAGGCCTTGAGGTCAGATTAGACTGTAGTTAATGAGGCTTTCTAACAGTATCTTTGCTTTTCAGTAAATCTCACTTTAAAGGACAATGAGCTAAAAAACAAAAGAAACAGAGAGGACTGAAAGAAAGGAGTGAATTTCAGAGGGCTGATGGATCTTGGTGTCCCTATTTCTTACCTTGAAACACAGGGATAGGGACACATTTTAAACAATTGATTGATTCTCAGGGTTCAATTGGGATGATCAGCTAAACTTGCAGCCTATAGATATTACTTCTCAATACACAGCACAGTGTATGATTTTACCATGGGCGATACGGTATTACTATATGCAATCTGAAGTTCTAAATAGGCAGTTAGTGAAGTCATTACAATCTTTAGGAGAAACTGTATAGTCTACATTGACAGCAAATATAAAAGTACATTAAGCATTTGTGCTAAAGAGGGATGTAGAAACAGAGAAGGGGACTATCAAACTAAAAATAATCTAACTTGTTTATATTTGCCATGAAGTGGGTTGAGCCATTTGACCATTCTATTTAACACTCTAACTGGTTAGCTTCTGCTGACAATGACATTCATTTTATTCGTTAGTGCCTAATAATAGTCATAATTTCTAGTTACTGACGGCCTAGTGTGTACCAAAAACCGACTTGACAGCACTTAACAACATCAACAACAAGTTATGTACCAAGGAGTCCTGGTGGCATAATGGGCTGCAAACCAAAAGGTCAGCAGTTTAAATCCATCAGCTGCTCAGGAGAAAAATGAGTCTTTTACAACCTCAAAACAGGGTCCCTATGAGTTGGAAGTGACTCGACGGCACACAACCACTATCACCATCAGTGTGTATGAGGTACTATGGTAAGTTATCATATGAATCCAGTCTATTTGATCTCTAATAATAATCCATGACAGGATTATTATTATTTCAAATTTATGAAAAACCAAAGCACAGGGAAATGAACGGCTAGAAAGGAGCAGAGTGAGGATGGAACCAGTGTGGGTCTGGCAACGCGGTCCCCACATACCCTCTGTCTGCCACACAGAGAGTGGGGTCTCCTTGTTGTTGCTGTTATGTGCCGTGGAGTCGGTTCCAACTCATAGTGACCCTGTACTGGGTTTCCGAGGCTGTAAATCTTTACGGGAGCAGAATGCCTCATCTTTCTCCCACGGAACCACTGGTAGTTTCAAACTGTCGACCTTGAGGTTCACAGCCCAATTCGTAACCACTACGCTACCAGAGTTCCTAGACAAGCACGAACGCCACACAAACAAAAGCAGTTACTGCTCACTGACTGCAAAACGGGCACTGAGTTTCCCTACTTCTTAGATGTGATCAAGGTCTTTGTCTCACAGCGAAATGACCCCTTAACTGTCTGCACCATATGTCTGGCCCAGTCCCAACAAAGAATGGAGACAACCAAGTGGTTGTTGAGGACTCACAGTCTCCTTAGGGAAATCTCCATTTAACACTCTCCTCTCTCTCTTATGACTCTCCCTCTTGCAAGAGAATTAGAGGAGCACGTGCCAAGGAAAACATGAGGTATGATGCTAATATAATAAGGTTTATTTTTAAAACAAACACATCAGGAGTTATATATCCAAACAAATGGGATCTCCTAAGTGGTCATTGTAGAAGACCACAAACTTATTCCAGTGATTCTGCTGTTCCCATACAGCTTTGGAATTTTTCCTTTTGCAATGGCACCCAGAGCCAATTTTTGAAGCATGCTAAGGAGGTCAGTAACTATTTCATGGTCACACTTAGGTCCTGACTAGCAGTGAGTGGTATTTTGTTTCCTTAGCACTGGCCTCTATCTTATTCATCAGATTTGGCTTGAAATGGCTCAGCCTTTTTCAGAAACAAAGTCCTCATCCCATGGTGACTCCTCTGCTAGGCTGTTTAACTTGTGAAATGATCAGACATACATCTTATCATTTACGGATTCAAATATAAGCAATGTCATCTTGCACACTTATGACTGAAATGAAAATTTGTCATATCTATCTTTCAGTGGTAGAGTTCAGAGAATTCAGCATGGGAGTTTGTCACTCTCCCTCGATTCTGGTTGATATGAATTGGGAGAAAGAAGTGGCAAGGTTTGGAATAGTTAACTCATTTCAAGTAGACTTTCCCACCAGTTTAAAAACCTCATGATCTCACTTCTTTCTGTGAAAAGGAAAAGACAGCTTTATAAGATATAAAGACTGGACTTTGTTTGCAGTCCTGAGCTATTCTACTAATTACACTATAAAGCTGATAACTGCTGGGGGAAGTTTGGAATACAGATTTGTGTTACTTTCTTCTGAATCAAGACACAATTAAGGACTTCAGAAGTAACAACTCTTGCTCTGAAGCTCACCATGATGAGGTACATGCACATGAAAACCCAGAAAAAAAAAGTATTTTCAAATTTCCTCCCTCCTTTCCTTTGTAAAAGGACAAAAACAAAAAAACACAACCCAAAAATTAATTTTAATCTGCATTCTGGTTGAAATTTTCAGTTTATGACTAAAAGACAAGTTACTTGTATAAATGCTAAACAAGATTCTAAATCCTGGTGTGAGAGCAACTTCTTGGGAAGAAGTTAGGCAGCTTTAGAAATGATATTAGCTCTTCACACCTCCTGGGTACTACTGCACTATTTCGATCCTGACAAGTACTTTGTTCTGGGATCCTGATGGTCAAGAAACCAAACCCACGTTAAGAGTAAGGTAGTTCAGCACAGCGCTGCAGCCCGGGGCTCACGCTTTCTGCACATGCGCAAAGTTCTGGACCGCGGAGAATGCCGCTCTTAAAACTGAGAGATTCTCCTGGATGTTGAGGGTTTCATCCTCTCTGGGTGATTCCACATCCATAGGTGTGCATACAGCAGCCCCTCCTAACGTTATGGTGGTGAAGCGGTGTACCGCGGAGTCGGATCCGACTCATAGTGACCCTGCACAGGGTTTCCGAGGCTGTAAATCTCTATGGGAGCAGAAAGCCTTATCTATATCTGGCAGAACAGCTGGTAGTTTTGAACTAATGACCCTGAGGTTAGCAGCACAACTTGTAACCACTACGCTACCAGAGCTCCTTCCTAACGTTACACTTCAATTTTAATCCAAGTTTGCAGTATGAGGGATTTAAAGAAAGCTTTAGTGAACTGTTTAGGTAGGTGTAGAAGGGTGTGGCCCTATAGGATAAACACTTGACTATTAACTGCAAGGTCTCTGGTTCAAACGCACCAGCTGCTCCTTAGAAACTCTATACAGGGTTGCTAGGAGTCAGTGACATTTAACAACAAAAAGGGAATGGGTAAAGATGGTCAAGTATTCCCAATGGCACTGCTGACTTGGTTAAGTACCTTTTAAAATATTGTAGTTTACCAATGTAACGATGCATTACAGCACGCTGTCTCTACCTACCCCAAAGGAATAAAATGCCGTTCGCTTATTATTTTCTCTTGCTTATAGTTTCCCTTCTATGAAGGATTTATGAGTCCCTTTAGAGCAGGTATACATATCCCAAGCTGGGCCTGTGCTGCGTGCAAATGCCACGCGGGGACGATACCTGGTATGTGAGACGTTCCTGTTTTAAAAATCAGCCTTTTTTTTTTTTTTTTAATGTAAAAAGGAGGCTTAAACAAACTAAAATTGCAATAATGAAAGAATCTGGGCAATCAGTCAACAGGTTACTTAAGGTTTGTAGAGACCACAGGCATAGAAGATGAAGAATGATTTTGAATACGCTGACTCACCAGGAGCCGGACTCCACTGCAGTCTTGCTAAAATGGGTGCACATGGCCTAGGCGATTTCAACAAGGCAGAGAGCTAACCTGTGGTAAATCTCTCAGCCAATAAGTAATTTAGCTAAAATGCAAGGAATAATTAGTGATTTAATATGAAACTTGAATACAGCTTTCAGCTTCTAATGAATTATGTGTTAACTCATCTTTATAAAAATGAAAGAAGCTGAGACAACTGTTGCCACATCGGGCAACACAAAAAGTTCGTGGGAAAAAGCTGATGATCTTTTAATTCCGTTTTCCCCACGAACTCTTTGAAGCTCCCTTGCTATATACAAGTTATCTTAACAGCTGTGAAAGCAGATTGGACTACAGTTTTTAAGACCTTTCTTGGAAGTCCATTTTTGCTTTAACCTATTCCATTTCTTGGAATGGGAAGCCTGGGCCTTTCAAGTTCCTTTAACGTACTGCAAAGAAATAGGCTGTGGCACGGGAATTCTAAATGGCCCCGAATGCTACCAACCCAAGTCTCAGCAAACTGACAAACACAGTGAATTTTAGCCTATTCTTAGTGAATGAAAAGAGGACATGCCCTATCAGCAACATAGCTTCACACTTGCTTTAAGCATCTGTTAATAGTCTGATTCATTACTACATGGATAAAAATGCAAAGAAACATCCCATTTAAAACTGTACCTTTAAATGAATTTTCACTTCACATTAAGGCTCCCAATCCAACAACCATGCCTAGACATATACACAACTTCCAAAGAAATCATTTTGAAGATGTATAGAGTTTAAAGCAGACAGTGCCAAAGAAAGACCGATCAAAGTGGTCCAAAGCAAAAGGAAAACATGTATTTTCCTCTAGGACTCAGAGGAAGTTCACAAAAGTGAAAGAAAACTTTGAGGTTTTCATATAAGCAACAGACAACACCCTTATGAAGGAGAAATATTACTAATCATTTGCTAGCTAGAGATCACCATGGAGGAGATACACATTTATAAGCCATTGGGCTTCCAAAATTGAGCCATTTCTGCACCTACAGGTGATTTTCTGTGCTGTCAGCAATACTCTGCCAACAGGCTCCCGAGGGTCTGTGGACTGCCTGCTGGTCTGGATAGGGCCATAAGCCCTCCTGTAGAGTTCTTTCTCCTGACTGTAGTTGTCAGCCCCCGACTCTACTCCCAATGACCTCCTGCACAAGAGAAGGAACCAACCTCATGATGAGCTACGGATTGGACCGCTGCAATCCACAGGGTTTCCAATTGCTGAGTTTTAGAAGCAGATCACCAGGCCTTTCTTTTAAGTCTGTCTAAATCTGGAAGCCCCACTGAAACCTCTTCAGCACCAGAGTAACAAGTACACCTCCACTAAGCAGATGCATGATGGCTGCACATGCGGAGCACTGACAGGGAATCAAACCCGACTCCTGAGAGGAAAGTGAGGATTCTACCACTAAACTACTAAGTCCTCCCTCACTGGCCACTGTTGTTGTTTGTTGTGAAGTGCCGTTGAGTTGGTACCGACTCATAGTCCAAGGAGCTACTGGTGAGTTGGAACTGCCAACCTTGAGATTCAAACCGACCTTGCAGACCTGCGCTTATCCTAGAGCATCACACCAGAACTCCTCCCTGGCCAGAAGATGGTACACAATGATTTGGCCCCTTGAAAAGAAATAAGAGGCAAAAGGAATGTACTAATGGATTTTTCTGGAAACACTAATAAAAGCGATGCTGCTCAGATGATTCCCAAAGTTAGGTGGAATAACTTGAATTTTTGTTTACACAGCAGGGGATCTGAAAAGGATACTGAAGTGAGAAGAGAAAGCTGCTTACGGGAGAAGCAAGATGAGATGCTTTCTAGGGTGTAGGGTAAGATCCAAACAAACTGAAATCAAACACTGTTTACTTTTGTTAGGATAACTTTAGACTAGTTCCAAAATTAGCATCGTGCCTAACAACCAGGATGTTATTTTTATTTTTATACCCTGTAAGCAATAAACAGAAACACATCCTACTTCTCTTCCTTTTCTTTCACTCACTTCTCTTTCCTTTCATTGGAATCATTATTGCACTATGTGTGACAGGCTGGGTTGCAGAGTAAGGACCACTGTAAATGACAGCTTTCTGTGAGTGTGCGGGAGGCATACAATGCCGATATCTACCAGAGTACCTTCTGATTACAAATGTCACATACCCTGTGTTTCCAGGAATCACAGCAGGGCATACACAATAAATTCATGGACTCGTCAAATGGGATTATCCTCTACACATACACACAAACCCGAAGATCCCACTCTCCCTCTTGAGACAGTAACAGACAGGGATCTGAAAACACAGGAAAGCTCTGAGGTTTATGGGCAAGGCACCAACACAACACAGTGCATACTAACCCTTAGAGAATGCGCTGCTTCCGTCTGCATCACAAGAAGGTGACTAGAGCAGCCATGGGCTATTTTAAGATGAGCGTAGGCAGGAGGAGACATTACCCCAAATTGAAACATTATCAAAAATATTTTTGTCCTTCAAAAGTTCATCAACTACATCTGGCTATATATATATATATTTTTAAAGTAGAAAAGCAGGGGTTGTATGATGGAACTTCAGAAAGTTTGTGGAAAATCAAATTAAGAGATGACAGAGGAGAGGCAGCAAGATGGCAGACTAGTCAGAAAGGCTTTACAGACGCTCTACAACAAAAAAACAAACAAAGGAAAAGCCAATGAAACGGGTGCAGGTGATAGTCCTGGAACCCCCAGCTTCAGATGAAGGGGCAGAGAAGGGGACTGAATACTTACACTTCTTGTTAAGTGCCTTTGAGCTGGTTCCAACTCATCGTTCTGACCCTTACAGGGTTTCTGAGGAGCAGCTGGTGGGTTTGAACCACTAACCTTGCAGTTGAAACTGACCTTGTGGTCCAGTGTTTATCCTACAGTGCCATACTAGGACTCCAAATGCCGATTAGACACAGCAAAAAAGGAGACAGACTGGTGACCTAGGCTGGCTGACCAGACACGGCACAGCATCTTAAACTTTTCTGAGTAGCTTCAGAGCCAAGGCGCAGCATTTTGGCACTGCGGAAACATACTGGTGGCTTGTGAAGATAAAGGTGTGATTTTTTTTCTTTTAACCTTAGGCAAATGTTGTCCTTTTGATCTTAAATGGTTGACCATTCAATAGTGAGCATACCCTGGCTGAAATCTGAGCCATGAGGTCCACAAACTTTTTGAAGCCCCTTCATATTTAAAAGGAGGTACTAGAATTGATTGGCTGTATGTAGTGTAGTGGTTATGAATTGGGCTGCTATCCTCAGAGACAGCAGTTCAAAACAACCAGCTGTTCCGTGGGAGAAAGATGAGGCTTTCTGCTCCCGTAAAGATTTACAGCCTCGGAAATGCTGTACACAGCATTGCTATGAATCGGAATTGACTCTATGGCACATAACAACAACAACAACAACAACATGCTACTGCCATCCGTGTTACAAGAGTTGGAACTCCATTGAACCAATCCACATTTGCATTTTGTTTCACCCCTTGTAAAGTACTGTCACAGACAGATGCACACTGTCATTTAATTTTCATAGCACTTCTACGAAGCAAAGGACGATATTATTTTTCCTAAGCTTAGAGATGAGGAAACTGAACTAGGGGTTATATATCATGTAACTAGAAATGTGAGAGAGAAAGGACCCTAACTCTATAGCTTCAAGGTAGACTCTTTTCTTTCCACTGGGCAGAAGTTTTTAAATTTAGGAAACTATATGAGAGAAACAGCTGTGAAAAAGATTTCAATGAAGATGTAAGTATGATAACATCATGGTTTTCAAAATGCACAACATTAAATTCCATGTGCTGGTAAGTTTTAAAGATGTTGAACTGAATACGTACTGTTTGGTTCCTGAGCTGAGATAAATATGCAATGATCAACAGATGTTCCAAAGAGATACTGCTTATATGTATTGCTAGGCAAAGACAGCAGTAAACAATCAGAAATCTAAGCAAAAAAGGAACACTGTACAAGGAACAGACAATGCTCCCATTAAGGGGAAATCTTATTAATCATTTGCTAGTTGAAGACCACCACGGAGAAGAAATGCAACTATAACATCACAGCCAACTGAGAGCTGAGCCAGTTTGACTCTGTGTGAACACTCCACACAGTAACATCAAATATTAACTAGACAGATGTTCAATCTGCAAGAAAATAATTTTTAAGTATCATTTAAAACATAACTCATTTTCACAGATTCTTAAAGACCCAAGTTCCTTAAAGACACTTAAAAGATAGCAGGTGACCAGAAGACACGTCATCAGAATCTCTTTGTTCCATATGAAAGTTTTGAAATACTGTCAGAAAGTTTAGAAAAATTCCATTGTCTTTCCCCCCGCCAGTCTTCTAATTCCATTTTCCACAAACTTTTTGAAGTCGCCTCATATATCTCCCAAATAAGTATCATCAAAACAACAACAAAACACTAAAATTTAACAAAAATGACTTAACTGAGAAAGATGCATTGTCTCGGGATTTCCAGCCAACCAACAGAACTCAAACATCAGACCTCAAATATTTTATAAAACACCACATGGTTACAGAAAAATCAAAGGAGCCCCCGTGGCACAATGGTCAGGGACTTTGCTGCTAACCCAAAGGTTGGAGGTTTGCACATACCCAGTGGTTCCATAGGACAAAGGCCTAACATCTGAACCCATAGAGATGATGGCCTTGGAAATCCTATGAGGCAGTTCTAGTCTACCATTCAGGCTTACCATGAGTCAGAAAGGACTCGACAGTACCTACCAACAGCAACACATAAATAGTTGTCAAATCACAATTTTGAAAACAATATTCTACATGCTGAGTCATACTCACTATCGAACCAACTAAAGATTTGCTTACTTAAGACCAGTTCTGTTTAACAGAATATCGCAATAAGGGGACGAACCCGAGCACCATGAATTCCAAAGTGGACCGTTTCAAAGCCATACTAGTTATATGGGCTTAATGATGTCACAGATTAAACTAAGGAAGATCTTACGTACAAAACAGTGCTCCTCTATAATGTTTAACCAGAAACCACTGAATACCTTGACCTGGAACCTGCTAGGCTGGTCTTCGTATCAGCAGAAGTACCACAACCCACAAACATCAGAGCCAGGGGACGTGATTAAGGCTAGCACCCACATGGACAAAGGCGTGCATTTGGTATAGGGGCTTGGCTGACTTCTCTGATGCTTCTTGGGAGTCAAAGAACAAAGATCTCACTGAAGAACTGAAACATTTTTTCTTTGGGAAAGTTCTACAAAGGCATGTAGTCAGAGCTAAGGCTATGAGAAGCTTTAAGCCAGTCCTACCTAGGAGTTGACTCGATGGCACTTAACAACAACAACCTAGGAGTCCTGGTGTGGTGCTGCAAAGTCGTTTGAACTGTAAGGTCAGTGGTTCAAGTTCATCAGCTGCTCCTTGGAAACCCTACACAGGGTCCATGGGTTGGAATCGACTCGACAGCACTTAACAACAACAACAACAACAACATCATCTTGCAAAGTGATGTATGTCATGACTGAGCTATCTGCTGTTTACCAGTAACCTCCTCTCAAACCTGCTATCACACATTAGAATTCCCATCAGACCTCTTACTCCTCCTGGTTTATACTCATCTTTTGATTCTTGCTCCTTATTCCATAAACCATAGTTACAGTCTAAATGCCTATGAAAATAAACCTGTATTTGTAGGAAAGCTAGAATACAGAAAACCAGGGACTAGGAAGATGCGCCATTAAAATGATTGGGTAATTAGTACCTACTTTCTTTCTAGTACGAGGACAAATTCCCTAATGATAGGTATTATAATTAATTAGACAAAGCTGTTCACTTTGCAAAATTAATCATCAATCCTATTAATTATGTCTGTATTCCACATTCTACTAAATTAGTACACATAATATGAGGCCTTCACACATCAAAAGAGAGGCATTATCACTGCACATTAGTGACTTGATAATTTAGCTGAAAGGAACACAAATATTTGTCATTAGATTATTTCTTTCAGTAGGATAGTCACTGTTCATTTCTCTGGTAAGAAAAACAGACAGGTGAAAGCAAGAAAGCTTTTGTTTAGGGCTTTATTCCAGAAAAAAAAATGTTAAAGATGGGTCTGAAGTTCGGAGAGGAATCCTCATGTGGTGCTATGGGCTACTGTGCTGGCCTGCAATGCAAGGTCGGTGGTTCAAATTTACCAGCCGCTCCTTGGAAACCCTAGACAGGGTTGCTATGAGTTGGAACCGACTCGACAGCATTTAACAGAAGCAGTACATTTGACTCATGAGAGAAACCTGACCCAGAGAGACCTGAGGCATGGCAAAGTCAGCACTCAGAGACTGGGGTGAGGTAGAATACTCTCACATAAGATCTTGGGAGCAGATAATCTTGGCTAACAAGGAGTTGGGTTCACACAGAGCCTAAAACAGTGCAAACCCTAGTACTCAGTTCCCAATGAAAAATCAAGTGGGTACTTTAGGACATGCAACAGGATGGTGTATTTCCATGCTTTTCCTTAGCGATTCTATCTTTGGATGGTGATGAAGGCTGTGTGTCTAAGACCCAGCCGATTCCTGCCTATGTGTGCTCCCACTTTTAGTAAGACCGGGCTGACTGGAGAGCAAGCCTAGAGAGCCCAAGGGAACAAACTGGAGAATCAGACTGAGAATCCCTTAGCAATCTTGTATTGAACCTGATTTTTATAAGCTGGACATATGGGATCCTAGGTAAGAAAATATAAAGGCCAATCTAACGAAGTAAATTGCAAAATAAGTCTGATGCAGACAAAAGGGACTTAATGAATATTTCTCAACTGTACACCAACATGCATGCAGTACTAAGATGAATGAATGAATGAGTAGCAGCACAGTCATTGCTACCAAATGTGAAGTCTCCCCAACACGTTCTCATGAAGGCAATTCATGGGTTTATATGACACAACTGTACATGCCCCATTCTGGAGAGGGCGAGTTATGAAGGGCGATGCAACACCAACAACATTTCATTATACCAATATCGGCTTGTTATGAACCACAATTTAGAGAAAGTGCCTGCGATGTAATTTAAAATCAAAATCACAAATTTGGATCAAATCCCTCCCCTCGCCACTCACATCCTAAAGTAGATTGTACAGTCTCATGATGAAGGAAGGACCAGAATAGGAAATATGAAGGCAAAAAATAAAAGGGGGGTGGGCAGAGGGCACAGCAGGTATCTTTCAGTAATTTTGAATTTGTTAAATTGGTTCTGCAAGAAAAAGGAGTGACACTATGGCTGTTGGTGAGCCCAGCTAAGTTGGTTCTGACTCATGGTGACCCTCTGTAGGGTTTCACACGGGCAGCTGGTGATTTAATATTAGCATATAGAAACGAATTCTCTAATTAACTTACTAATTACAGATTAGCCAATTAAGTTGGAAAACATAAGAACTTTTATCTAAGCACAATCATTTGAGAATTTTGCTCTGAAGTTACCACACAATTCTCCGGCCTCTTGGGCCCTGATTTCCCAAGTATGATGCTGAAGTGCCCCTAGCTAACTCTTGGATTGTTTCTTTTAGCATTGATATTTTCACATTTAAACATTTTTAAAAATATTGGCTGTACTTTTTTCCTCTGCTGGCCTGAAATGTTAACTGGGTTGTGATCACTCACATTTTGATTGCACTGAAGGCAATGCCATTTTCACAGGGATTCTGGAGCAGCTTTTAGAAATAGGAAGTGGTAGTGACCTGGGTTAACTGGGCTCTGATATATGTTTGGCTCCACTTTTGGCTCCGAAGCCCACACGCATTAGAGGAGACCTAATGTCACCATCAGTTAACAGGTGGGATGACCGTATGTCCTGCTTTGCACAGACTCCTGGTCTATGACTATTGTGTTTCATCATGGTTGTTGACATATGCATTTCACTCTCAAAAGCATCATATTTGAGGAATAAATCATATGTGGCATAGTCCTGGTGTGGCACTGTGGGATAAGGCACTGGATCAAAAGGTTGGTTTGAACGGCAAGGTCGGCGGTTCAAATTCACCAGCCACTCCATGGAAACCCTCTTCAGAGTCGCTATGAGTCTGAACCAACTCCACCGCACTTAGCATTCTTATGAAAATAAGAGAACCCAGGTTTCAAATCATAACTTTGAATACTCCCTTGGCCATTACATTGAGAAGTCCAGTTCTGTATAATTCCTGACAGCAGAAACTATGTTTTAAAAAAATACCTTGCTATCTCTTATATATGAATATGCAAAATAAGACTCAGAAGAAGTGACCTGAGCCAGATGTTACAAGATAAAAAGCAGGAGGAGCTGCTATGCCAGTTAGTTAAGAGTTATGGCCGGGCGGACATGGGGACCATTCATAAGCTCTCTATTGGAAATGCCAAAGTCATGGCCAGAAGGTCTCTCCTCTTCTCTAGGTGTCACCCCAAATATATGCAATGACTTATACTTGGCAAGTATGCAAAACACTAACAATAAATGCACAATGCCTGATTTGCCTCACCTTTCACTGGCTACTCTGATCAGAAGCTCATTGCTGGATTGAGGCATGTCACTGTCTTTCACTTGACTTTATGAGCTTTATTGGATACAAAAGCAATAAAAGAGAGTGAGAGCCTGGGGAACAGGGACTGTGCCTTTATTAGAGTCACCAGCTGTCTGAAGCTCGCCTTCTGGACCCCAGCACAACATCTGGCTTATGTTCACAGAACTGTTTTTGTACAGACATCCGGGGCTATTTTACATATGTCCTCTATTCACAAGATGTATCACCAAGGATCACAAGAAGGAGAGAGTTCTACCAGTGATTCAAGCCTTACTTTGTTTCCCTAGGTCCTCAACAAGGACAGTCAGACATCTTCAATGGGACTAATTAAGTATCAGCCAGACAGGAAGACTGAAGGGAGATTAAATTAAATTACTATCTCATATTTAATTGATCTCAAGCAAGCAGCAAGCCTTACGTACTACGTATACTCTAATGTGAGCCATGGTGTTTCTACCTGGGAGGAGAGAGGGGCACTCTGTAAAGGTTAAGACAGAGCAAGAGGATTCTGGTACTGATGATCCCGGAACAGCAACGAAGCCCAGGAGAACAAGACAAGATCCATGTAATGCCCTTCTCATAGAGCATTTCTTATATTCCTATTATGTTTTATCTTGGGGGCAGACCATCTACATTTCCTCCTGCCTAATGCTACTACCCTGGGTGTATTTCGATTTCAATCAGAAAAACCAATTTCAAATATATTAACTGATCTAGGTAAATGGTGATCGATGTAGATTTAGTGGCCATTGGTAGAGATAAAGGATTTTTTTCTTGGTCTTACCTATGCAGTAGGGACAACACTGGCCTTTTCTCAAAACAGGTCTTTCACAGGATACTGAAGGGCAAGACTCAGAGTAACAGCTAATTACGCTATCCATGCAAATGCAGCTGGTACAAACGTCAGGCTTCCAGGACTCAGCTGCCAGGAATATATCCCCTTCATCATTTTTGCAGTAACTAGGCACGCTCTCATTATGGGATGAGGAAGGCTGAAGAGGTACATCTGGAAAAATGAACATACAGGTCAGCAGGGAAGTGAAGATGCTGTAAGGCTACCAACTGTGCAACACAGAGAATTTCATTCTGTTTTATACTATGGCTTTGGGTGTACCTCCTTAAAAAAAAGTTACTTCAGCAACAAAACAGGAAGTCTGATTAGGGCAAGGTTTTGAACTGGAAAATAACACAACACAACACAAAACAAAAACAAACACCAAAAAAGATCCACCACAGTTCTGCTATACAACTATCCAACATCTATGCTAACCTTCTTTAGCTTAGTAAAACCCTGATTTTCATCGGGGTGGCCCAGGACTTCAAACACAATCAGTGTAATAAGTCAATCAGAACAAACCTGCTTCTGGTCTCCCACACAAGTTGGGGGTAGGGGGAGAGAATGTGTGTATGTGTGTGCTGGGGCAAGCTTTCACTTTCTTTAATAAATGGTGGATGTGTTGCTATCACCATCTTGCCACATTCTTACCTTAAATGTGAGTGTGTGGCTCGTAGCTGTCTATCTTTTTTATACTTGTAAGAGAAAGGGCAAGTTGAACTTGATTATCATTGATTCATTGAATCAATGCTGTTAAGTATCTGCTCCAAACTTCTTGCAATTTATGAAAAATACACATCTATTTGTTTCACAACTCTAGTTGGATTTTCTCTTACTTGTAGCAACATTCAATCCGCAATTGTACCAGACTATCAGAAAACACTTATATTTAACATTTTAATGTTCAGGCATTTATATTAATGGCTGAAAGATGATGGAAATCAAAATCACACATAAGAATGCACTCTTAGAGAAATCATCTGCGCGACTTCTGTGTCTTTGCTATTCAGAGGTTCCCCAGATCAATCTGCAACTCAAAAAACAAAGGAGCATCACTAGAAAATCCAAATAACTCTTTTAAGCCTTTGTATTGACTAAAATTATATGAAAATTGTAGGAATACTGATTTTTTAGCCACAAGTAAGAATATAACACATAACAAAGGAAGGAAGATATACGTTCGTGAGGATCCTGGTTTAGAAATGTCACAATCTTCCTTATGTAAGAAAGTGCTTCTAACCACTTTCACCATCTCTGTTGCTGCTGTGAGCTGTCAAGTCAGTTCCGACCCATAGCGACTCTATGGGGTTTCCAAGGAGCGGCTGGTAAGCTTGGAACTTCCAACCTTGTGGTTCAAACAGACCATGGGGTCCAGCACATTAACCCATAGCACCACACCAGGACTCCTTCACCACCCAGGAGTCTAGAAATAGCTATGAAGGTCTCACCTAGCAAATCTCTCAGAGGACCACATCTTCTTATCTGAAGAAATAGATAAATAGTCCAAACAGTTACTAGGCACTCCTATCAGAATCTACTTCATGACCTCTTCTATTTTAAGCCATAATTAGTCTAGACATGGAATATAGTGCTTCCCAGGATCTAAATGTCACATTCTTTCTCCATCAACCTCATGAACACACCATACAGTCAACATGTTTGATTTCTCTAGAAGATTTCTTTGAGGCCAAGAGAGTTACTTTGTTCTGGACTGACTGAGGAACGGAGAGAGGCATGTTAGCATAATGGAGCCTAACCACACCCTCTCCTTTAAACTGTATAACCAGACTTCCTAGTATCAGCCCGGAAGGTAGCAGCGAAATGGAAAGAAAGACCACTGGTTCCAATGCTCCAAATGGACTCTGGGTTCTATTTCAGGCATGGTTCCACAGATTACATCTGCATGGGTTATAGTTAGTACAGTGAAACTATTTTCTCAATGACCTTTCTGGAGTCATCATGTCTTGAGTTAACTTCTTATAAGAGACTGATTGATGCTAACTTTTGCTTTGGCTGGAAGTAAGTCTGATTCACTCTAGTCAACACTACCACCACCATGACCACCACCACTAGTAGTTACTGTTCTTTGGACTTTGATTCATGACAACCTCATGTGTGTCAGAGTAGAAATGTGCTCCACAGGGTCTTCAAAACTGATTTTCAAAAATAGATTGCCACACCTTTCTTTTGAGGTGCCACTGGGTGGACTTGAACCTCCAACCATTCAGATATAGACCAAGTACATTAACTATTTGCAACACCCAAGGACCTTTCAACACTAAGCTCTGAAAATTGCTGTGAAGGTTTTATGGGCTTTAATATCCTAGCTGTTGCAAGCAATATCCAACTTTGTGCCTAAAAATTTAGAAGGTAAGAGAAATACAGCACTTATGACATGACAACTGAAATGAATGTTCGAATGTTCTAGAGTCTAGAGGTCTCTTTCTAAGGTCTGTAAATGACCGTAGGGGACAACAGGATGTGCTGACAATGACGGAGTGAGAATTAAACCTGAGACCCAGAGTCATGGGTCTTATTCCATCAACAAGAGTATCCTAACATGTTATTTGGGAACCTATTTTCTTTGGGCCTTGTTACTACTTTTCCTGCTTCATAGATTCAGGTTTTATATACTGGTTGTTTCGAACTGCCAACTTTGAGGTTAGTAGCCCAATTTGTAACCACTACGCTACCAGAGCTCCATATATATATATACATACTTTTGCTTATAAATATTTCGTTATTGCTATTAAATACTGTCAAAGTCAGTGCCAACTCATAGTGACCCCATGTAGGGTTTCTGAGGCTGCAAATCTTTGTGGGGGCAGAAAGACTCACACCTGCAGAGCTGTTGGTGGGCTCGAACTACTGACTTTGTGGTTTGAAGCTCAGCGCTTATCTTACAGAGCCACCACACTCCCTTTATATATTTACATCTTCATCTTTACCAGTTCTTTTGCTGGTATTACTAATTCACTCATTTCTATTTCTCTAGCTCCCTCTCTCCTCTTTGCTCAACTTTTCCTTTATAGCAGTAAAGAAACAATGACACAGCTTTGCTTGCAGAGATTCTCAGTCTTTCTTCAGCACTCAGTTACCTTGCCAGTTTGAGGCTTTCAGACAGAACAGAGAGAGGGAAAGTTGAAGGATAGAGTATGACAAGACACTCTGAGAAATATAAGTACTCAGAAGAAATACACGCACAATTCTTTCAAGGCTGTGATTCTGTTGCACATTTTTACCATTTGGGGCCTATTTTAGAATGCAAGCATCCTAGGATTAGAGATGGGAATGTTTCTTAAAGTGTAATGTACCAATTACCAAGGCTACTGTTGAAACTAATTGTTAAGTAACGGCACTGATGTTCTAAGGTTTAAGGCTTTGTTTCTTTAATCTTTTTATTGTTGCAATGCAACTACAAATAGTAAGTTCAAAAAGATCAGTGATAGGTAGGTGACTGACTTTATAATATAGACTTTAGATATGTATAGAATTAATGTTTACAATAATGACACATAAAACAAAAAGTTGTAATGTTTAAGATGCGACATGTCATTGAAGACCCTCTCAAGTTATATGTAAAAGTGTCACCCAGGCTGAAGTTTATACATGAGAAATTCAATCCAGGACCATGAGTGGTGATTGAATGAGAGAGAAATAACCACACCCCTCTTTGCTAGAGCCTCACACATGAGACCCCCAGCTCTGAGAAACTGCTGCAGACAGTCATCTCAACATAAGACTCCATCTCCATAGCCCTCTGATTCCGCCAGTCATCTCCACATAGACTCCATCTCCATAGCACTGATTCCGCTGGCCTCTGAATCCTGTCAAATGCCTTGTCAATGAATTTGGACCAGTGGTTGTGGAGACGTCCTTTGTCACCCCCTTCCCTGTGCACTCCTCCCTCAGACACCTGCCAATCCACTCACTGCTGCCTGTATCATGTGCTCTCAGAAATCTTCTCTTTCAAGGTACTCCTCCCACATGGGCATCATTTACCGAGTAGGGACTACTGGATTGTTTGGCTCTTCTTCTGGATTGCTGTTGTGCGCTGTTGAGTCGTTTAGATTCATAGCGATCTGATAAATCTTTACGGGAGCAGATAAAGCCTCATTTTTCTCCAACATGGAGCGGCCAGTGGAATTGAACTGCTGACTCTGCAGTTAGCAACTCAACTTGTAACTCATTATGCCTCCAGGGCTTCTGTTTTGGATTCCTGCTTCATAAGAAAGAGCTGTGTCTGTTTTCATTAACCTCACGATCAATGTAGGCATTCCATATGTATTTATAAAGTGAATCGTAATAGATATGAATTAAATATCCTTAGTGAAGGGACCACTCAAAGTGGGTTCTACCAAGAGCATGTAAATAGAATCGTGGCTATATATTAAGAAAGTTACTAATAATGATAAAACATAGAACAAGAATATCTAGAACCCATTTGAACGATTTCTTATACTAGGGCAGATGCTGCACCCGGTAAGCATCTAAGATGACCACGGCCACTAATCACACCATAGGTTTTGCAGTAAGACAACAGACTACACATGGGTTGCAATGCATTCTGACAGCAACAGAGCTTGTGGCTATCACTGTGAATTCTCTTGACGCAGTTCAAAGGAGGGTATTACAAGCAAGAATCCATGAAGACTTTGGAAACTGATCACGTGGTTGCAATAAAATAACTGGCCAACAATGAAATAATCCAATATTATTTGAAAAAATAATACAATGTGAAGGCTTATATATTACTGAGAAGAAATGCTCTAAGAATAGAGAGTTAAAAATGGTTATTGATTTAGGTTGAAAAAATGAAGATGAAGATACAACAAAATAAAACTAGTTATTCTGTTAACTTGACAAGTTTCTATATACAAATGAAATATCTTTTGGTAAAGAGCCATATATTTTAGTGTTAATTTATTCTAGAGATAATTCAGAATGTTATGTTAGTTACAAAATTAGTAATTTATGCTTAAAATTCAGACAGAGTTTTATTATGTTTGGTTCATGACCATAAATTCATCTAGTAAGACCAGATTATCTGAGAAATAAAAATAAGCGAAGTAATAACACACCTTGCACACATGCTGTATGAGTATACACTTGGGATCTTGGCTTAGCTAGTCATCATGTTACAGAATGTGGGCATTATGCATATTTTAGTGATTTCTCTGTTGAACATCAAAGTATCTTTTCCACCCTTATGCGCTACAGAAATTTCACATACATTACTTATCAGTAACACATTTGCCAAAGACAAAGATGACTTTTCGAATTAACAAAGTCATCTGGTGCAACAGAGCTGCTTCTATTTAAGTATGTTCTCTGTCTCTCTGATGTTTGTACCGCCAAATCAGTTCCGACTCAATGTGACCCTATATAGGGTTTCTGACGAGTCGCTGGAGAGTGTGAGCTGCCAGCCTTGTGGTTAGCAGTCACTGGACTTATCCTACAGCGCACCACACCATGATTCTGAGTCTCAGGTGCAGGGCTAAGAACAAAATGGCAGAGAGAAACAATCTTATTCTCAGCACGGGATCATTTCAGGCGCAGGGCATACTGAATGCATAAAAATCTGGTAGAGAGAATGGAATAGATTTAGGAAGCAGGCTGCCAGATGTTCCTGCCTGGGTTAGTGGGTTTGTCATGGTCCCACGTGAGACTCAGCTTGGCCTGCCAACACCACAGGATGACAAAGCCCTTCCCCATAATGCACCCCAAGCGCAGTGCTGGTTACCTGCACACTGCGGGCAGCAGGAGTCCTGGGTGCGTGAGGGGTTCTGGCAGAGCAGTGGAGGGCACACCTCTGTCTCACACAGCACCCGTCCACTGTGGCAGGTGCACTGGGTACAGGAGTCGATGTTCCAGGTTTCTCCTTCTACGAAGTACTCTCCACCAGGTGCGTGGCAAACAGAGGGGGTACTGAGCTCTGGCTTCTGCACCACAAAGTCATCTAGGGAAAAACACAAAACCAAAACGGAAGAAATGATTTGTCTGCAGTTTCAATGACTCTTGAAGCACCTGGTGCTGCTTTAAGGGGCAGAGCGGATGAAATGGCTGAGGAGTATCTCACTCTCTGAACAACAGTAAAGCGAACATCCTATACCTAGAAATTACATTGCAGGGCGGGGACTCCTGCTTTAGAGAAGAGGACAGGAGTCTCTGTAAAGGTGTAGAATTGTGGAGGATAAAGAGTGCTCATTTACTGAATGCCTGTGATGATCTAATGTCCATTCCCAGCACTTGTGTAACTGAATTTGTTCCTTGCATCAGCACTATGAGGTACGTGCTATTATCCCTACTTTATATATAAAGACACAGAGCTCTGAGAATTAAGGGCAGAGAAGGGATCTGAACTGAAACCTACGGTTGTTTGGATCACAGATATGCCTCCAGATTAAACAAAACTTCCAACTGATCTATGCCCGCCCAATCTGATTCATTATCTCTGGGATTCTGAGTAATTTTTATGCTTGGAAATATGCCCTGGGGTTTAACAGCCACACCCCAACCAAGACAAGCTGCCAGCAAGCTGAGCAGGACCGCTCCTGCAGAACCAACAATCTGAAAAACCCACACCTGAGACTAAACATTTGTTTGGCGATACCATCAAGAGAGATAAAATGCTAAGAGGATGATGATAACTCTGATCTCCTTTCCCAGAGGAGAGGTGATTTTGGTCTTGTGGTGAGATGATAATGATAGAGAGGGAATTTAATGTTGAAAAGGCCTTGGGAGGTACTGGGAGTTGCCCTGAAGTTTCACTGGGGAAACGAGAAGAATGAAGACATTAACCATATTCGTGTAATCCAAATAAAACAAGCACTTCAAGAGGCGTTGACAGTGCTGAACACTGCCAAGAAGTATCTGGAGACAGCACGGCGAGCTCATGCTTGGAGCTCAGTGGAGGCCGGGCCCCAGGAGAACTCCCAGGTCTGTGCAGAGATGCTGAGAGCAAAAATCGTCCCAGAGCTCATTTGGGCTGTTTCTTTCACAGCGGTGTTAGCATGAGAGTCAATGAAACTGATGAGATAAAGTGGTTGGGGCCAGTTTCCAGTGAAGGAAGTTAACTTTTAGTACAGCTGTCTCTCAGGGGAACTAGTAAAGACTGGTACTTTAATTGAGTGCACACATCACAGAAAGCTGACACTACCTATTCTATTCATAAGCAACAGGACTCAACCTTTCAGAATATGGACTGCAGAGAAGAAAATAATTAAGAATCAAAACTGGGCTGGAAAAAGATAACAAAAGAGCATTTTCTGTGCTTTGCAGAGAAAGCAAAAAATGTGCCAAAGGGTATCAATAAATTAATGTTGGGAAAAGCCCCTCTTAATTGCTCTCTAAAGGAGCTTATAGAGGATTACCAATTAGTGCACTTTTCAGAAGGCTGCTTTTCTTCCTAAACAATGACATACTGGGAAGTGGTCAGAAGAAAGACAAAGTTTGCTACTAGGTGTCTTAGCGCCTTGCTAATAACCCTTTCCTTATACTACGTCTCCAGGCAAAAGACAAGTGGGGCTGGAGAGAAGGAGATAAAAACAAAACCAAAAACACATATGGGACAAGAGAGAGAAAAGGGATTTGGAGAATCTTTTGTCCACTCCTGAAGGCGCCCTGGTTGCACAGTGGTTAAACATTAGCTGCAAAGGCAGTTTGAACCCATCAACGGCCCTGAAGGAGAAAAGACCTGATGGCCTGCTTTTGTTACGATTGGTGGTGGATG
>NW_006408542.1:2589293-2610110 GCF_000296735.1 Chrysochloris asiatica | reverse complement strand
AACCGCTGACCTTAAGGTTCGCAGCCCGATTCGTAACCACTACGCTACCAGAGCTCCTTTGTTGTTAGGTGCATTCAATTCGGTACCGACCCATAGCAACCTTATGCACAGCAGAACGAAACACTGCCCGATCCTGGGCCAACCTCACTACTGTTGCCACGCTTCAGTCCATCGATGCTGCCACTTGGCCAATTCACCTCGTTAGGGTCTTCCTCTTTTTCTCTGACCATCCACCTTACCAAACATGACATCCTTCTCCAGCAACTGTTCCCTCCTGACAATATGTCTGAAGTATGAGAGATGAAGTTTGCCCACCTTGGCCTCCAAGGAGCACTCTGGCTGCATTTTTTCCAAAATGGACCTACTGGTTCTTTTGGCAGCCCACGGAACTTTGAATATTCTCCTCTAACACCATAACTCAAATGCATCAATTCTTCTACGGTCTTCCTAATTCAGTGTCCAGCTTTCACATGCATATGAGGTTACTGAAAATCCCACAGGGTTGCTGTAAGTTGGAAGTGACTTGGTGGCAGTGGGTTTCTGCCTATAACAGAAGCTCAGGTTGGGCTTATTTTTCCCAAGAAGAAAAGTAACTCATTAGCAGACCCATGGAAGAAATAAGGGAGAATATATTCTTTACATCAGAAGTCCACAAATGCAACAGTTCTGGGGTTTCTATTCAGAAGAACCTGTAAGTGGCCATCCACTAAATTTAGAAGTTTCTGGGAAAAGTATACATACATATACACATGTATATGATTGTGTTTGTGGACATGTATATCTTGATAGTCACAGACCCACAATACTATGTGTATCTGTATATGAACACTTCGAGTCTGGGACAGTGACACATAGTTCCAATGACTTTGGGTTCTTAAATGAATGATCTGTTCTCGGTGGTGCCCTTGCATTCACACTGGTCTGACTTTTAAGGTGCCATAGGGGTTACGTGTTGGATTGCTAACCACAAAGTCAGCAGTTCTAATCCACCAGCGGCTCTGTGGGAGAAAGAGGAGGCTTTCTGTTCCGGTCAAGAATGATAGATAGCCTATGAGTCAGAATGGCAGTGGGTGATGGTGGTGGTTTGACTTTTAGACATTTTCACAGCTTCCATGCAGAGACCTGGGAGTTGTCCACCTTTGACACACTGACACCTGTGAAAACACGGGGTTTTCAGGAGAAAAAATGATTTTCCTTCCCTGAAGAGCCAATGCAGAGATCTGTCTCATTAAACTTCTTACTCATCTTCCACTGCAGTGGATATGAATGATAAATTCTGTGGAAAAGGAAAGAGTTTGGGGACAAAGCACATTCTACTGAACTACAGAGAAAGAAAAAAGGCAGAGGCGTATGAGAGAACTGCCTGCCAGTTTGATACCCGATTTACTGAGGTGTGTGGCATCTCAGTGCTAAAAGGGACCCAGAGCTCAAGTGTCCCTTTTCCCACCCTGAGAGCAGGCCAGGTACCTGCATTCTAGCCAGCATGAGCCACCTTCTCTCCTAGACTGATCCTGCCTTGCTGACAAGAGATCAGGTTTCAGGGTCTGGACTGCACCCTCTGCACTGGTGTACTTACCTACAAGGTGACACATGATCGTGACTTCCTATGGAGATGTCATCGAAACTCTAACATCAGATAGGACCTGTATACCTCACGGGATATCTCATGCACGAATCCCAAGACTTCATTTCTACCTTACCTTCCAGATGACATACTATTTTACTTGGGGTTAGTTAGTTAAAGGAGTCCCTGGGTGATACAAACAGTTAAGTGCTCAAGTACTAACAGCTAGGTTGGCGGTTTGAATGAACCCACATAGAGGGGCCTCAAAAGACAAGTCTGGGGATCTGCTGCCTTGAAAACCGTATGGAGCTACAGTGCTCTGACACATCGTGTTACCGTGAGTCGGAACCTACTCCACAGCAACTAACAAGATGGGTAACTTTTGTCTGTTTGCCACATGAAAAGTGGCCTGCATACAGGAAATAGTATCTCCATGGGGCTTCGAAAAGTTTGTGTAAAATGCACCTAAAAAAAGACAATGATATTTTTTTCACCAACTTTGAGAAGCCTCCTGGGTTATCTAAAACTTTTGCGCTGCATTCTTTGGATGAAAAGGCATCAGACCAGGTATTATGGTAATAACTGTTGTTACTGACAACCATAATTCAGATGCCCATGAATTACAATTCTGTTCTTTTCTTCTAGTAACTTATCTTGATAACCATTATTTTGATTTTAAATGTCCAGTTATTCTACATTTTTCCGTTTGGCCAGAGTGCCATATAGCCAATCATCTGAAAAAGAGCAGCAGCCAGAGATTTCTGTAGTTCTCTCCTCCTGAAATAACTGTATGAATAATAAGCTCTCATGGAATAAAATGAGCACCATCTCCCCCAACTTAACTACAACATTCAGCCTTCATAATACTATCAGTAACATGGAGAGCTCGAGCTGAGGTACTTAAGTCCACAAGCCTATATAAGAATATAGCACAAAGACCAATGTAAGCAAATAAAACTATTCAAAAAGGAGCTTTCGAACTTCCCCTGGCCTTTAGCTAATATCTTGCGTTGCCTGGATGATTTTTTTGTGTGGCTGTGGTTGATAAAAACCAGGGAAAGCTCTCAGGCGGTCCAAGCCTCGGCCCCTGCATTTAACCCTGAGTCACAGAAGTGTATGCAGCCCTGCAAGGCAGAAGTCATTGCTGTGGACACACAGATGGCAGCCAGCTTTTACCTGAACATGAAGGGCAGCACTGTCCAGGATGAATGGTGGGGTTACCACAGGCAGGCACCGGGCAGGTGATCAAGGCACACATTTCCCGTCCACTGTGACAGTAGCACTCACGGCACCCATCGTGCCAGCTTTCCTCATTTTTATGGTGATGGCCATCCATGGACAGACATGTGCCTGACAGGACAGGTGGCCCGGCTGAAGCAGGGACCTCTGGACAGACAGAAGGCAGCCTGGTAAAGAAGCAGCTACTGCACAGGAGAATCAGCCTGTAGTGGTGTGCTTACATGTAGTGGTACACAGCCACCAAAATCCAACGCCTACAAGGGACAGTTAAGGGCATGGGCCAATGTTCATGAGAAGCATTTACCTATATAAGGTGTCAATTCTGAAAAATAAAATAAATGCAGAAAAAACGGCCAACATGTTTCTCTCCTCTTGGTGGGATTATTATTTTTACTTCTTCCACTCAATTCTTCCTCTCCTCCTCCCACCTCACCCCCCACACATTTTTTTACAATAAGCAAGCACTGATTTTGTAATAAAGAAGCATGTAATAGTCTACATTTATTTAATATTCGTGTAACAACTATTCTAGCAGCTTTACCTAGCGGTGAAGTCCTAATCCCTTTGAAACTGACAGAGTTTGCTCAGCAGAGCAAGTGAAGCAGTGATTACATTTGTGTTTACAGTGTCCCTCTTAAAAAACACCTTTAAGGTGATAACCGTCTAACTTTGAAGACACACAGAACAAGTTTTAGGGGTCTTTCATTACTTAATTTGTGGACCATGTTGACAACAATAACTGAGACAAGCAGCAAGGCTGGAGGCAGGAGACATGCAGAACAGAGTCAGGCGCATGCTCACATGGCTTCCGGTGTGCCCTGAAGTAGTAAGTACCTGGCAACAGGGACACCCAGGATTCATACTTATCCCACAGCTATTGGCTGACCTGTGTGCTTGCCTGGCAGAAGTCTCGATTCTCATGGAAAACTGTGCTATCAGAAGATTTATGAGTGAAGTTTTAGCCACACTCACTCTCCAACAGCTCTGAAAAAAAGCCCTTTTGCTGTCTCAATTGTACTGTTCAACTTTTGAGTTGAGGAAGAGGCTATTCAGGTCAAGAGAAATGTGCTTTAGGCTAAAGTTTCTGGGACAAATAAATCTGGTGAGCTAAGAAGGTGATTAATGTAGTCAACGTGCTTGCTCATTATACACTTACTTTAAATTCTATTCTGAGCTTTTATTCCATTCAGTTGAAAGGAAAACGGAGTCCCGTGGGATGGTCCCACAGGGAGTGACATTTGTGTCAGAGCAGGAAGCTATCACTGCAATTGTTCCATTGACACAGTGTCCTTCTCTTTCTTTTTGCTCCTCTGGTTGCTTTGAAGGGGGAGGGCCATGTGTTTTGGTACTTACCTCTGCACTTGCAGATAAGACAGCCATGACTGTCCTGCTGAAAACCCAAAGGACAGATTTTACTGCATGGGAGTTCTGGACATTTCTTACAGCGACAGACGTCACAGCCGTGCTTATTCTTCCTGGGTAATTAAAATTTTGTCAGAGGTCAGAAAATCAAAAATTTGCAAATGATGCCCAGGTGTTCAGACTAAGAGTCATGGAATTGATGTTGCTATTAAGCAGAATGATTTGACTCCTGTTCTCAAAGACTTGCAGTCAGATACTTGGAGTGATGTGTAATTAGCTCCCTGTGGCCACGACTGCCCATGACCATGACCAAGGTTGAGAACTGCCCAAGGACTTCAGTGCTTCTATGATTCCCGGTCAGAATTTCAGTGACATGACTGTTGATTTAATCAAGAACAGTGCTATCACAATAAATACGGACCGACTTGCCCATCCATGAACAGAATGATGGTGAAGGATGCACTGTAAGTCAGTGTGGCGACTAACATTAGGATGCTGCCTCAACTGACCACATGCTCAGTGATTCCAGAGCATTGTGAAAATTTAAATAATCAGATAGCACCCAAAACTTAACGGAACACATGAGAACTTACGGACCCACAGACCTAAGAGTTGTTAAAATTCCTTAAGTCAAGGTCTAATGATTACTTCAGAAAGTCTACTTGGAAAAGAATATCAGCTCAGAGGTGCTCCATTCATGGGGTACAGTCTAAGCCTATGGGGTAGAGGGAAAAAGCTGGATGCACTTGTCTTTTCCTTTAGTAAGCTAGAGGGCCTAACTTTGGGCCAATCCGATGTTTACAAAACAACTAGGAGATTTTTCTGGATACAAATTCTTATTGACAACTCCAGATCTTTATAAACTGACCGAGCCTGCTTGACAACAGGTGCTCAGCACTGGGGCCCTTTCTTCCGTCTGCTACCAGCCGGTGGTATAGCATGACCTCTACAGGGGGCTGCCCCACTGGTATCCTGGGCCTCAAAGAGGCGCTCTCTACCCTTTGCTTCATACCCCAATACCACAAGGTGACAACAATGGTGTCAAACTGGAAAAATAAAGGATGACTTCCTTCTTACTCAAGATAAGTGCCATCGAGTCAATTCTGACTCACAGCCACCCTGTATAAAGTTTCTGGAGAGCAGCTGGTAGGTTTGAACCACCAACCTTGTGGTTAGCAGTCCAGCGTTTATTCTATAGAGCCACACCAGGAAAATTAAGGGGTTCTAAAAGCAGTTGAGAAGCTCTGGTAGCACAGTGGTTACGAAATGGGCTGCAAACCTTAAGGTCAGCAGTTCGAAACTACCAGCTGTTCCATGGGAGAAAGATGAGGCTTTCTGCTCCCGTAAAGATTTACAGCCTCTGAAACCCTGTGTAGGGTTGCTATGAGTCTGAGCCGATTCCATGGCACGTAACAACAACAAAAGACACCTGGTGTGGTGCTGTACGATCAGCACTGGATTGTGATCACAAGGCTGGCAGTTCAAACCAACCAGTTGCTCTTCAGCAACCCTATACAAGATTGCTGTGCGTTGGAACCAACTTGATGGCACTTTAACAACAACAACAACAGAGGGCAGCCCTGCTGTGGCACTGTAGGATGAGCACAAGATCAGAAGTTCAAATTTACCAGCCTCTCATTGGAAACCCTCTATAGGGTCGGTATGAGTTGGAAACAAGTTGGTAGCACTTACATGAAAACTGAAATGTTACATATCAAAAATGAAGAATCAAAATGTATTAATCACTGATTTCATGCACTATGTCATTTTCAAGATCCACCAAGACCCTGCATAAATAAGTTCACTCACTCACTCACTCACTCATTCATTCATTCGAATAATCATTTGGTACATGCATAAAATAATGGTCATCCATGGTTGCCTTTTTCTTCACACTGCCATATGGTAACTGGCCAAGACTGATCCTTCAGAGGCCGCCCTAGCCAGTCCAGTCCTTAGTTGTCTCTGAATGTGCTTCCTGACAGGAACACAAAGTAAAATCTGCACTCCTCTAAGAAATTTCTCTCCAAGATAAACCCCAAAGCAAACACAACCAACTGCTGCGGAGTTGATTCTGACTCATAGAGGACCCTACGTAGGGTTTCTGAGACTATAAATCTTCCCGGGCAGAGACAGCCTCATGTTGCTTCCACACTGGATTTTGAATTATCATAATACTGCAGCAAGTGGTTCTAACTACTCCTATTAAAATGGTTCTTTATTCTACACTAGCAGTGAAGGTAAGAAGGTACTATACTTTTATTATCATATTTATATTTTAGGATAAAAAGCAGTGATGATATAGCTTTTTGGGGAAATTCTAAAGAATATTGTTCTCAATGTAATTCTCCAACTACATTAAGATTCACCCTCCTCCCTTAACTAGAATTTCAAAGAGAAAGAAAGGATACAAAAGATAACAAAGTAGACAGGGAAAAGCAGACGGATCTAAGACTTTTATAATGACTTAAAAAACAAAACAGCAAAAAAAAAAAAAAAACCCCACTGCCAAAGAGTCAATTCTAATTCACAGCGACCCTGTATAGACTGCCCGAGGCTGCTAATCTTTACTGGAGCTGAAAATCTCTTCTTTCTCCCAGAGAATGACTGGTGGATCTTAACTGCTGACCTTGTAGCTAGCAGCCCGGTACTGATCCTACAGTGCCACCAACGCTCCTTTATAATGACTACTGTACTGCTGCTACACACTGTGGAATTGGCTCCGACTCTTAGCAACCCTGTGCAGGGCTTCCGAGGCTCTAAGTCTTTACGGGAGCAGAAGGTCTCATCTTTCTTCCACGGAATAGCTGGTGGAGTGAAACTGCTGCTGACTTTGCTGTGACCCACTATGCCATCGGAGCTTCTTTTATAATGGCTAGCACTATATTAATGTATCAAATTAGAAAGATCCTTTCCCTCATAAAACAGAAGGGAGCGTGATACAAGATTTTTGAAGGGACCAACTCGATATATAGAAGTAGATGCTAATATAGATACTAAAGAAACAGTGATGAAGTACCTATTTCTTCTCTGGAATAATCTAGATGGTCATGGGGTTTATCTCAACAACAAATACAAGGACTGGTCATCTCTAAGGAAATGTATAAAAAGTTACTGCTACATGAAGAAAATATTTGTTGAACTGCAGCCTCATACCAAGGTAAGACAACTAGGTATGGCAGGTAATGATGCTCTAGACTGTCACTGAGCGGCTGTCAACTGACCTGACAGTACAGATTAACTAAACAGTCACAAAGCGGTCGCTGATGGCTATGGAAAGCTACAGCAATTATAACACTGAGACCTCGTTACCGTTCCATTTTCCTTCTAAGGATCTTGCTAGAGGAAGTCCCCCAGAATAGGCCCAAAGATTAGGATCAGTAACAAGGCTCTGCCCACCTTCATAAAAGCATTACGAGTAAACTTGTTTCTTATCTTTGGAGACACAATTCTTTCCCTGTTTTTTTCAATAACCTAATAAAACAAGCACAGACACTCAGGGCTCAGCACATCATTAATTCACTCACAAATACAAGTAAGACAGATAACAAAAAAATATGTATAAGTGTTTCCATCAACTTAAGAAGAGGGAATACGTACAGATATCCAAATGGACAGTACTTGTCACAGATCACGGGCTTGCATTTCTTTGGCCTTGGGCGGCACTGGCAGATCTCACAGTTGTGGGCATCAGTTTGGAAACCGAAGGGACAGTCCAAGGTACACCCTCGTTTGAGGCTGATGCAGAGCTCCTCCCCTGTGAAAAAACACAGACAGCATTTTTCTCATAAATATGATCAGAATATAACACTTTGAGGAAATACCTTCCTCTAACCATCCCCACCGACTGGACGGCACTTAACAACAACAACAACCATCCACAGATTTAAAGTTCTCAATGCTACCACAACATTACAATGGTTAGAAATGATAGACCATACACATTAGTGGCTATCATAACATGGTTTGATGCTTAGCTACAAATAAGCAGAACAAAGTCCAATTTGAAAAACAGAATTCCTAAGTATGCTTAAATCTAGTACTGAAGAATAGAACTGGTGAATATTATTTGAAGTGCTGATGAAATTTAAGGCTTTTTTTCCCATAGAATTTGCTTTTATTAGTCATCTGTAACTATTGATTGGAATCCTGGCGTGGTGCTGTAGGATAAAGTGCTGGACTACAAGGTGGGCAACTCAAACCCACCAGCCACTCCTCAGAAACCCTATTATACAGGGTAGCTATGAATGGGAATTGACTTGATGGCAGTTAACAACAAACAAAATCTACTAATTGATATAGTGTTAAAATGTGAGAATCAGACATTTATATTCAAAATTTCATTACACATTTTGTTTTGATTGCATTCCTAACATAACACATATTCTTAAATTGTCACAATGTGTTTATTTACTCTTATGGGTGCCAGATGTTATTGTATTGTTGTTGTTGTTGAGTGCTGTCGAGATGATTCCGACTTATAACCACCCTATATAGGGTAGATTTCCAAAGAGTGGCTGGTGAGTTTCAACCGCCGATCCTGTGGTTCAAACTGACTTTGCGGTCCCAGTGCTTTATCCCACAGCATTCCAGGACTCCCAGATGTTATCAGAGAACACTTCATACTATACACAATATAAGAGAATTTTTTCTCTTTCTCATAAAATGTACATATCTTACAACATGATAGAAAGTGTTCCATCTAGATCTTTTCTCCCCACATGCTGACAAATACCCAACTATCTGGATATGCTGAGCTAACTGACTGCAAAATAAATGTGCCAAAGAAATATACAGATTAATGTTGAATTCTCCACTATTTGAAATGTTCAAAGTGTCACCTGCTAGCAAAATCTGGAGTGAGTGATGTGCAATTGTCCCCTGTTAGTAAGTTGTAATTTATTATTTTAGAAGGGTAGATGCAATGGGGCTAGCAAAAGAAACTACTGGAGGTATTGGCTAATTGAAGTGAAGTCTTCTAAGATGATTTTAAATGTTGTGATATGGAATGTAACCAGAGTATTAGAGGGAATAATAACATTAAAGTAAGGAAAGCATGCTTGGTGGTATAATCAAAGCATGTTGAGGTGTGCCTGGATTAAATGCAAAATTTGAAAGACAAATTTCAAGAAGGGAAAATGTTCTGGTGATGGCAAAAAAACAGCAGTGTTTGATCACTGATCTGCAAGGGCTGGTAAAATGGGAAGCAGAGACTATTACTGTTGGAAGACTAAATGAGTTTTTATTTTATATGGACATTTTTTAAGCACAGATATTATAAATAATGCATTATTAAGAAAAACAGAACACATTTTCCCCTGCTCCATACAAATCTTATAATCTACAATTAAACCTTAACTACAATTAGTAGGTGAAATGGGTCCCAGCTTTACATAAGAATCTGAAGATAGCATCATTTGTGAATTGAAGCTGGCAATACTTGAATGTTTAATTTGGTATCTTTTAAAAAGGCAAATGTGATTTGTGATATAATTTTCAAGTCTGTCATTACCATAAACCTTTTACTACACATATTTAATACAACCTCCTGGGTCTTCTCACATTGTGCAACAATTGATTACAAATTTGCATCCTGCCTTAAAAGTGAAATTTTAAATGGCTCATTAAGACCACTGCAATTCTACGACTTGAAAGGTCATCACTTTTCATTTGTTTCCCCCTTACTAAGGGATGATGAGGGCAGGAGAAGACTGTCAGCGCTGTAGTCCTTTCTTGGACACAGAGAGCAAACCCACGGTCTCAGTTGTGAGCCCATTTTCCTCTTACACAAAGTTTTAAGTCATAACGCTGAGTGGATTGTGTTGGGGAAACAGATAAGAACTTCCAAGAGTCAGCATCCCTGGGAACTAAATTCCTTGGATTTCACAATTTCAGCCACCTTTGTGTTTTTATTGTTAAAGTCGTACGAGAACAAAGGAAGCACTCTTTAGAACTTGGCCTAGAATGGTCTTCTAACCCTTAATGAAAGTTGTAGTATCAGCTATTCAAGTACAAACAATTTGATAAAAAACTAAATTTGACTGTAACCACCTTTGCTTTGCATGGAAAGAGAAGTTCAAACACGAATGCTGCTAGAAAAATAAAAGTACTCATTAGCAAGCAGATGAGCTGTGCTACACAAGAGCCTGTAGCCTGACCATTCCCCCTGACTCCAGATGGCTCACAGGCATGCCTCATCTCCCATCTGCATGGATCTGGCTTCTGCTCCCCAACTGAAAGAAGTACTCAGGTGGGACCCTGTTTTATTTATGCAGCCCACTGACCATCATGATGCTTAAGCATGGAGTGGTGCTTAATACAAACGTGCTGGGTGAATGGATCAATCAATGTTTTTGCAACTTACTCCTCCACCAAAAAGAAGACCGTCTCTTCCAAAATACTGGCACTTGCTAAACATCTGAAAATACTGTACTATCTTTTAGTTCAATGTCCCTGGATGGTGCAAATGATGTGAACTTGGCTACTGACAAATCCAGGAGTCCTGGTGCGGTATGGTGGAAGAAAGCACTGGACCGACTGCAAGGTTGGTTTGAATTACAAGGTCGGTGGTTCAAACTTACCAGCCACTCCTTGGAAATCTTACATGGGTTGCTATGAGTCGGAAACGACTTGACAGCACTTAACAACAACTAACAAATCTAGGCGTACTGGTTTGGCGCTGTAGGATAAGCACTGAACTGCTAACCACAAGGTTGGTGGTTTAAACCTACCAGCTGCTCCTTGGAAATTCCATACAGGACCACTATTAGTTGGAACTGACTTGATGGGACTTGGAACAACAATAACTAACAAATCTGTCTTGTAAGAAGTACAGCCAGGCTGCTCCTTAAAAGACGGCAAGACTTCATCTCATGTACTTTGGTAATGTCATCAGGAAGAACCATGCTTGGTGGTAAAGTCGGCAACAATGAGGAAGACCCTAAGGAGACACAGTGACTTTGTGGCTGCAACAACGGGTTCAAACTTAGCAGCGGCTGTGATGATGCCACAGAACTGGGCAGTGTTTCATTCTGTTGTGTTACTATGAGTCTCAACTAATGTGCCAACACCTAATGACAGCAGCTGGAGTCCTGGTGTGGCGCTGTGGGCTAATGCGTCAGACTGCAAAGCTGTTTGAACTGCAAGGTTTGTGATTCAAGCTCACCAGCTGCTCCTTGGAAACCCTATGGGTCGGAATCAACTCGACGGAATCAACTCAACAACAATAATAATGGCAAAAACTAATCAAAAGGTTTGTGGTTTGAACCCACCCAGCGGTGCTGCAGGAGAAATGCCTGATGACCTGTGTCCATAAAGACTGTTGTTGTTAGGTGCCATCGAGTCGGTGCCGATTCAGAGCGACATTATGCACAGCAGAATGAAACACTGCCCAGTGCTGGGCCAACCTCACGATTGTTGCCACGCTTGAGCCCACTGATGCTGCCACTTGGTCAATCCATCTCATTGTGGGTCTTCCTAAGAAAACCCTATGGAGCAGTTCTATTCTGTCACATGGGGTTGCTATGGGTCAGAATATCAACTCAACAATAACAGGTAAAGATAATCTTCAAGTTCAGAAGTAAATCCATTGTCAGTCTATTTGGTATCAGAGTTACTAATAGGACAAAAGCAGAACTGCCCAGTAGGTTTTCCAAGTCTCTGACCTTTACAGAAGACTGCCACATCTTTCTTCTGTGAAGTGGCTGTTAGGTTCGAATTACCAACCTTGCGGTTCACAGTTGGGTGCTTAACCACTGTACCACTATGACTTGATATTTCAAGAACTTAGTTGTCAAGTGCCGCTGAATCAGTTCCAAATCTTAGCGACCCTGTATAGGGTTTCCGAGGAGCATCTGGTGGGTCTGAACTGCTGACCTTGTGTTTCCAAGTCCAGTGCTGATTCTGTAGAGCCACACTAGGAGTCTACTGTTGTTGTTGGATTGTTAAGTGCTGTCAAATCAGTTCTGACTCACAGTGTTTCTGTGTGGGTTTTCCAAGGAGTGGCTGGTGAGTCTGAACTGTCGGCCTTGTGGTCCGATGCTTATTCTACGGCGCCACACCAGGACTCCAGGAGTCCAATAAAGAATACTAAACATTGGAAGGTTACTCTAGATACCAAGTGTAAACGATGGATTTTTTTTTTAGGAGAAGTGTATCATCAAGGCAAACATTTAAATAAAGAACTTAACAACTAGAGATCCTTTACTCATAGATGGCTAAGGGTTTATAAGTTTATTTGGAAAGCTCTAGAGGCAACCATGAAAAGAAACTTTGCTTACAATTTGGAATTTTTCAACGTTATAACTTTACTGGAATCTAAAAATGTGTTCTAATCCATGGGGGGAAATTTAACTTTGAAGACAAAGCGATAAATAATGGCAAAGAACAGGGTCTATACATTACAGCGAGTCCATGGTAACTATGTAGCAAGCCCTCTGTAGATGCTGCAGAAAAAGAGGTGTCTGTTCCCAGCACAACGGGAGGCAGCACCACTGACAGTTTATGATCTGTGAATACACCGTTAGTTCCAGATAGAACATAATGGGAACGATGTCCTGCACTGTTCTGGACACTTCTCTGCCGCAGTACCTCTCACTCTTGGTCACTGGCTACCTGAGAATGGCTGTGGAGTTTCTGAGATTATTCAATAAAGAAATGCAACTCTGCAAATGGTAGCTCAACCTTGACCCCGACAGGTGTCAGTTCAGAGTACAACGATACACAAACACAAAGTCCCTTATGATTTCAGGATTCTTACCTAAAAATGCATTTCATGCTACCCTATAACTCCCATTAATTTTACATGACTGTAATTGTTTCTACATTTAAAAAAAAACAAAAAACCCAAACCACTGTCTGTCATCGAGTCAATTCTGACTCAGCGAATCCATATAGGTTTTCCAAGGCTGTAAATCTTCAGGTGAGCAGAAAGCCTCATCTTTTCCCAGGGACTGGCTGACGGGTTACAACTGCTGACTTGTGGTTAGCAGTCTGGTATTTATCCCACAGTGCTACCAAGTCTCCTTAAAATCCTTAGTTCCTAGATTTAACAGGGCTAAATCCATTTGATTTAAAGATGTAGACAACAAGTGACAAATGATTGTTGGTAAATGCCAACAAGATGGTTCTGACTAACCCTGTATAGGGTTTCTGAAGAGCAGCAGGTGGAATTAAAATGCCGAGCTTGCAGTTCGGTGCATTATCCCACAGTGCCACACCAGGACTCTGACAAAAGATTAGATGCCATTTAATTTATATACATGTCATATAATACATATTCACATGAGTAAAACACATTGAGGAGTACCGTATCTGTTAAACAGCACCAAAAGACTTTGTGATTATAAATAGCTTGTGCCAATGCAGTATTAGCTTATTAGTAGTGTATCTAAATGATCTCCATTTTAAGTTTTGTTAACATGTTGTTGTGATTAAGTGCCATCGAGTCAGTTCCGACCCATAGTGACCCTTGTAGGGTTTCTGAATTATGGCTGGTGAGCTTGAACCGCGAACTTACAGTTCAAACCAACTTTTCAGTACAGCACAATTTATCAATTCCACCCACAGTGCCACACCAGGATTAATACAGTACTTTCTTAAATATCTTCAGTCATAATTTTTCTTTATTTTAAAATCTATGATAAAGTAAACCAAACGTAACTTAAATTCTCTGTATGACCTTGATACATTACTTTGCTACAAGAATGTAATTTGTTACAAGTTAAAATAGCAAAGCTAGCATATGTTCAAACAAAATAATCCTTTGTCATATATTGTCCATATACTTTTGAAGGATGTGTTTTTTACAAGGTTTTGCTTTCAATCTTAAAGTTACTTTCTATAATATGCTAGATTGCAGCAGTATCTTTATAGCATATTGGCATATTATGAACATATTACTTAAGGCTAAGGATCATTTTTATCATATTACTATCCCTAGTTGTTGGTGCACAATAGGAACTCAATAAATCCTTAGATTTATGAGGGGACAAGTAAATGAACAAATAACAAACCAATGAGCAGAGGAAATACATTGATTTGGGCTGGTCTCACTTTAAGAAATCTTAATGTCAGTGGAACTAGGTTTAATCTTTAAGAGAAAATTTAGATACAAATGATTCAGGCAATGCACATGAATCAGGCCTTGGTGCAATGCAGAAAATAAATGCAAAATCAACACTTATCAATGCAATGGCAATGGTAAAAAGAATGTATTTATGTTATCTTTGGTTATAAGGAATATTCTTTTGTCAAATACCAGGGGAAAGAGAAACCAGTTACAATGAAAAGGAGGAGTGTTCTGAGAAGACAGGAAGCATCGAAGGCAGACTGGTACCACAACAAAGTGAGTGTGGGTGTGGGGAGAATTTTCCCTGTAGGCTAGCTAGGGCTCACTAAGAAAAGGATGTGTTATAAAATATCTCTGTAGTAAAAATATTACTGTATGCTGGGTAATGCAGCCAGCTTTGCTTTCATTCATTGATTGAATCCTCCAAATAGCCCACAAGTTAGGTTCTATCTTCTCCCCTTTATAGATGAGGATCCAGTGGTTCAGAAAAGGGCTCACTTGTTCTGAACATGCAGATCTATGTCAGGCTGATGCCAGAGCCGGAGAGGAGAGCTGTGTAGGGTCCCAAGAACCTAACAGCCTAGGGCCTGCCAATCTGCTTGGATCTAACTCACCTCCCTGAGGCTTCCAAAGGTGTCAAGTAATTAAGATGGTTAATAGGAGAGGCACTGAGAAAATAATGCCGTATGATCAGACTTCTGTCTGATAGAGACACAAGGAAAATACCAGTGGGTGTGCAGTTGGCTACAGGTCTAGGGAAGGAGGGAGAGAGAATGCCGTATGATGAGACGGACACATAGTCAGAACTGTGAGATGGGAAAGGTGGATATCAGACAAGAATGATGAACAAAGATGTCCCTGATCCTGATGGTTCTCTGCTCATCTGCTCAGCAAATACCAGCTGGAGCGCAGCCATGGGAGACAGGGCCACTCCTTTCCTCCTCTGCTGTGAACCTGAGCCTGGGTTTTCTTGAATGACAAAGCTTCCTCTTACCAAGATTTACTTTTTTAAGTTATGGAACTAGGCTTGAAATGGTGTTAGTTTTTCAGGTACAATAAACTGCTTTTCTTAGGGGAGGTCTTGCATTATATTCATCCTTGTGCTTTAACATCTAGTGCACCCACTCTACACTTAACATTGTTAAGTTCCAAAGATGAGGTCTTTATGCAAAATTGACATTAGGGCAGAGTCTAGAGCTATACCCTGCCTTCTGAGCAGAGCAGGTGGTCCTTCACCCCATTGTCCAGCAATCTCAGTGCATCTTGGGATACACATGGTGCTGCGAGACCCCTTCCCCATTACCATGGAATACACAGGGGTTGGACTGGTGGTGGTGGTTGGGTGTTTTCCTGTTTCCTCCTCCCCTGAGCAAGGATCCAGCTGACAACCCCAGCTCTGCAATCCTATGCAGACCCCTTCTGCCTTTCTCCTTTCCACCAATCTTCCTGGTTCCTTGAGGCCCTTGCTCGCTTCTCCCGAGATCTTGGGTCATCTCACTATTGCCCTGCATCTGTGGAAGGACTGAGACATTGTGGATGAATGGAGACGTTCTAAAGTCAGTTGGTAGGTGGCCCTCGTAGGAACGGTCATTGCTAGGGTCTCTGTATATTATTTACGGTGGCCAGCAGAGGGTGCCTGGGTCTGGTCCACTGGAAGTGCTAGTTGAGAATTTTTTCAAAGTTGTAAATGTAAATAAAATACTGGATAGAAAGGTATCAATAAGAGAGACGTAGGAGTCCTGGTATGGCACTGTGGGTTAATGCACCAGACTGCAAAGCTGTTTGAACTGCAATGTCGGCAGTTCAAGCTCACCAGCTGCTCCTCAGAAACCCTATGCAGGGTCACTATGGGTCGGAACCAATTCGACAGCAACTAACAACAACAACAACAGGTACATAGGACTTCAACTTGGCAGGAGTTCTGTTTTATTAGTTGAAGGAAGAAAGGAGCAAAAGAATAGGTAACATTTACAAATACTAATAAAGTTAATGGAGTCCTGGTGTGGCACTGTAGGATAAAGTTCAGGAACAAGAAGTGGGCTTGAACCACAAGGTCGACAGTTCAAACTCATCAGTCGCTCCTTGGAAACCCTATACAGGGGCACTACAAGTCGGAACTGACTCAATAGCCCTTAATGACAATGACAATAATATAGTTAATGGAGTCCTGGTGTGGCACTGTAGGATAAGCACTTGGACCACAAAGTCGGAAGGTCAAACTCACCAGTTTCTCCTCAGAAACCCTATACAGGGTTGCTCTGGGGCAGAATTGACTTGATAGCACTTACACGCCACATCAGTGTGAATTGGGGCTGGCTGCATTGCTTCAGTGTGCCACTTTGGGACCTAGATTCAGGTGGGCTTGGCTACAGACCTACGAAATCCAGAGCCACAAGGCCAGCATTGAACAAGTCACCAAGTCCCCAGCTTCCCTGTGGTTCTAACAGACATTGAAATTTGTTGTTATTGTTAGGTGCCATAAAGTAAGTACAGACTCAGAGCAACCTTATGCACAGCAGAACAAAACACTGCCTGATCCTGGGCCAACCTCACTACTGTTGCCACACTTGAGTCCACTGATGCTGCCACTTGGCCAATCCATCTCTTTGGGGGTCTTTCTCTGTCTCTGTCCCTCCACCTTACCAAACATGATATCCAGCAACTGGTCCCTCCTGACAATATGTCCGAACCCACTAATTACTTCTGGATAGAGTGCCCTGAACATAGATAATAATTAAGCCAATAGGAACTCCATCTAGGGCCAGGAACTCTGCTATACTTCCTTTCCACAACACTTAGCTCTTTATATTGCAGTGATTTCTCCCCTCCAGGTCCAACTGCACTGTTTGTTTTTACAAATAGGATAACTCCACAATGTCCTGGAGACAACAGACAATTTCAGCTCATTTGAAGAAACAAGAATCAATGGCTCAAACAAATGACCAAGACGCAGAGTCAGAAATCTGAGGGCAAAAAAGGAATGGAACTAATTGAAAAAGAATTTTTAAAAGTTTATTTTGTTACCTTCAACAGACTGACAGAAAGATCGAGGAAATCAAGGAGAACATCGAAATAAACATAAGAATTCAGGAAAACGCTACAGGAACAGACAAAATAAACACAATTTTGAAGCAATACAAAATCTGCAATTAGAAATCCAGAAGGTTAATACTGAAGATTTCAGAAATGGACAATATATTCAAAGGACAAAGGAGAAGATTCAAAGCAATGAAGCCTAAATTAGTGAGCGTGAAGATAAATCTCTCAATACTAGTATGCTAGAAGAACAATCAGAAAAAAGAATGAAAAAATCCAAAGAAAGCTGAAGAGTTATGTAGGACACCATGAAGAGGAACAACTTATGAATGATTAGAATGCCAGAACAGGAAGTGACAATAAAAAGCACAGAGAAAAATGTCAAAGAGTTGTTGGAAGAAAACTTCCCTAAAACCATGCAAGACAAGAAGATTAGCATATAAGAACTTGAAAGAGCCTAAAACAGGAGAGATCTCAAAAGAAATATCATAATCAAACTTTACAAGATCAAAGACAAGGAAAGAATCCTGAGAGCAGGTCAGGAAAAACAAAAAAGTTACCTACCAAGGAGAACCAAGAAGACTAAATCTCTGAATTCTCAGTAGAAACTATATAGGCAATAAAGCAATGGGATGACATATACAGAACTCTGAAAGAAAAAGAAAAAATTTGCTAACCAAGAATCATCTATCTAGCAAAGCTGTCCCTTAAATATGGTAGCAAAAGTAGGACATTTCCTGATAAACAGAAATTCAATGAATTTGTAATGACCAGACCAAGTTTACATAAAATGCTAAAGGGTGTTTTTTGGACTGAGAACTAACAACAACAGATAACATCCTGAGATTACCATTCATGACAACATCACCCAGAAATCAATCCAAATATATAGTCCTGGTGTGGCGCTATGGGTTAATGTGCCAGACTGCAAAGCCGTTTGAATTGCAAGGTCGGCAGTTCAAGTTCACCAGTTGCTCCTTGGAAACCCTATACAGGGTCGCTATGGGTTGGAACCGACTCGACGGCACTTCACAACATACATGTACTACAAATTCAGCTGCTAACCTCAGGGTCAGCAGTTTGAAACTAACTACCAGCTGTTCCGCGGGAGAAAGATGAGGCTTTCTGCTCCCGTAAGATTTACTGCCTCGGAAACCCTGTACAGGGTCACTATGAGTCGAACTGACTCCAAAGCACATAACAACAACAACAAACTAAAACAAACCTACAAGGTTGAAAAGAGGGAACCAGAGAAGTTAATATATAATGAAGCCAACTACAAAGTAAAAAGAAGGAATAGATAACAGAATTTCCAAATGGCAAGGAAATCAAGTAGATTTCAAGATAAAATAGATGGTTTTAATTACAGAAAAAAAAATTACAGGGTAAACTGAAAGAAAAATAATACATTTGCACATCAAAATAAAAAAGGAAGAAAATCAGAAAGATTTCATAAACATTACCACAATAGAAATGGAATTGAAAGGAAAACCCACAAACAAAATGAACTCAGCAAAGAAAATTATGTGGAAAAAAGAATCCAGCAGCACCACAGAAAAATGACAGCAGTCAATTTATACCTATTGATAATTACACTAAACATAAATGGATTAAATTTTCCAGTCAAGACACATAGAGATTAGAATGGTTAAGAATCCCGATCCTTCAATAATCTGTCTACAAGAGACATATAAAAAAGATGTAGACAACCTAAATGACAATCAACAGAAGAATAGTTAAACAAACTCTTGGTACATACACACAATGTAATACTACAAAAACGTTGAAGAATAATCATGAATCTGTGAAACATCTCATAACAGTAGAATGTGGAGGTCATTATGCTGAGTGAGATTAGTCTATCACAAACGGACAAATACTGTACGAGATCAATTTTGTAAGAAGATAAAAAATGATTTTCTTGATAAAAGAAAAAAAATCTATGATGGTTGGGGTGGGGAGAATTACTCATGAGTTAGATGGAAGACATATTTTAACATGGGTGAAAAATGGGCAATATATAACAAGAGGGAGGTCAGAAGTGGTTAGATGAAGATAGCAGGAGACACAGGGAGGAATGCAACAGTTAAAGTGAAAGGAGGTAAATGCTGTTAACGGTGAGTACATGGAAGGGATTGCAGTCATGTAATGAAGCCAAGCATATTATTTGTTGATGGTCAAAATGACAACCTACTCTGTAAACCTTCACTCAATGCACAATAAAAATAGTTGGGGGGGAAAAAAAGATGAAGACAGTCTATGACCATTAACAGAAGACCTTTTAAACAAACTCTGATACATACACACAGAAGAAAATTATGCAACACTGAAGAGTACTGATAAATCTCGGAGGACATTACGCTGAGTGAAATTAGCCAATCACAAAAGGGCAACAAATATTGTTGAGACTAGTATTGTAAAAAGTTAAGAAATGTTTCTTTTAATAAAAGAAACAATCTTTGGTTATGGGGGTGGGCAGAGGGAGGGAAAATTATACACGGGATATGACGGTAGACACATGCTAACATGGGACAAGGCAGTCAATATACAAGGTGGGGTTGTCAGAGTAAGGATGAAGGTAGCAGGAGATACAGGGAGGAAGGAATCCAACAGTGAATACAGGTAAATACTGTTAACTGATGGTATACAGCGAGGATTGTAATCACTGTAATGAAGCAAAGTATATGATTTGCAGAATGTAAAAATAACCATCTGCTCTGTAAACCTTTATTTAACAATAAAAAGTTAAAAAAGAAAAAAGTATACAGCCTTTAACTGTCACTTGTATTTCTTTTTCCCTGTGTGTTAATGAGATGGAGATGCACTGAGGCCCACTTGGAAAGATAGTACGGATGGGTGCTCCATTTAAAAAGTCAGACTATGACAGGAACACAAAGACAGAGCAGAGCAGGATTTCCCTAACAATTTCAATTTGCAAAAGACCAATGATACACTTTTTTACTTGCTTTAATGATACTTCTGAAGGAAATTACTTCTCTGAATTTAACGATGAAGGAATCATGTAGCAGCGAGAGGAATCTTAGACAACCATGACAATACTGCCAAAAAGTCTATAGTAGCAAAGCCCAGGTGAAGGGGTGGGTGAGGTGATTGGGTGCAACAAAAAGTTTAGATAAAAATTGAAGTATGATCCCAAGATAAGAAAGAATGGCTTTCCAAAGGGAGGCACAAAGGCTGCAGTTAGTTTCTGTGGAGTCTGCACTGACACATGAAGACCTAATGAGTCTTGTCCAGTCTTGCGCTATCTTCATGGTCAGTGATAAGTTCGAATCTGTTGTTGAGGTGGTGGTTGTTGTTGTTAGGTGCCATGGAGTCGGTACTGACTCATAGCAACCCTATGCACAGCAGAACGAAACACTACCCTATCCTGGATCAATCTCACTACTGTTGCCACGCTTTAGTCCATCAATGCTGCCACTTGGCCAATCTTCCAGATCGTTGGCGATCTTCCTCTTTTTCTCTGACCCTCCACCTTACCAAACATGATATCCTTCTCCAGCGAATGGTCCCTCCTGACATTATGTCC
>NW_006408542.1:2567247-2587032 GCF_000296735.1 Chrysochloris asiatica | reverse complement strand
CATTTCCAGCATAGTAAACCATGTGGTTGTCAGATTCAAAATGGCCAATACCAGTCCATTTCAGCTCACTAATGCCTAAGATATCGATGTTTATGCATTCCATTTCATTTTTGACAACTTCCAATTTTCCCAGATTCATACTTCATACGTTCCATGTTCTGATTTTGAATGAATGTTTACAGCTGTTTCTCTTCATTTTGAGTTGTGCCCCATCAACACATGAAGGTCCCACGGGTTTTCTCCCATAGGCTTTATTCTATTTGCGTCATCATGGTTCACTCTACTTCTGAAGAGGCAGCTCTTCCCCAGTTGCATTTTGAGTCCTTCCAATCTAAGGGGCTCATTTTCCAGCACTGTATCTGACAGTGTTTCTCTGCTATTCATAAGGTTTCAGTGACTAAATATTCGGAAGTACTTCGTCACTCTTTCTTCCTCGTCTGTCTTCGTCTGGAAGCTCATCTGAAACCTGTCCACCATGGGTGACCCTGCTGGTATTTAAAATACTGGTGGCATAGCTTCCAGAATCACAGCAACTCACAAGCCACAATAGTACGACAAACGGACAGACAAGTGGTGGGTTGTTGAGGTAGATTGTATCAATCTACCTCATAGAGTTTTCTTCATTTTTGCTGACAAAAAGCAGACCAGTGCATAAGCGTGACTGGACAACCCCTGAACAGCAACAAGTGCCAGGGAGGCAGTAGAGGCCCATATGAGTGGAGGATTTTGAGAAATTTTAAAGACAGCAACAACCACTACAGCTTAAACTCTATTTTAGTACTAGCTCCATGGGACATAGAATCTGATGCCAACATGTAACTGAGAAAATGGAATTACTCAACTTCTATTTTGCAATAGTCATCTTCATCAAACATATCCCTACAAAAGAAAGTGGCTAACTGTGGAAAATGGTATGGTGCTTCCTCAAAAAGTTGTAAAGACAAGTATCATGAGTCAATAATCCCTCTACTTGGTATATATCCTCAAGAAGCGTATGCACACCCATGTTCATCACAGCACTATTCACAATAGCAAAAAAGCTGGAGACAGCCTAAATGCTCATCCATGGAAGACTGGATAAACAAACGTTGATATGTAGACAAAATAGAATACTACGCAACACTGAAGAATGATGATGAATCTGCGCAACACCGCATAACATACATGAACCTGGAGGACATTATGCTGAGTGAAACTGCTCGATCTTAAGAGTACAAATATTGTATGGGACCACTACTGTAAAAACTTAAGACAAGGTTCCCATGCTGAAAGAAATAGTCCTTGGTGACCACTAACAGTAGGAGGTAAGGGTGAGTAATTCGCTGGCTAGAGAGTAGATACTGTCGGCAACGGTGACTGGGAAGGCAATGTCCAAGAAGAGAGAGTTTGGCAGAAGAATGATGAAGACAGGTGAAGGCACAAGGAAGAATGCAAGGGCTAAAGTGAATAAAGATAAATATATGATCCTGCAACAATAGTGCTCTACAGGCAGATATATAGACAAATATACAGGCTGAACAGATATGGAGGGAGGGAGAGTGGAAGTGTATCCACAAATATATAAGGCTTTCATAAAAGAGAGAATAAACACGGGATGGTGAACCACCAGTCGCTCCTACAGGAGAAAGATAGGCTTTTTACATCTAGCAAAGATTTACAGCCTCAGAAACCCTGTACAGGGTTGCTAGGAGTCAGAACTGACTTGATGGCACTTAACAACACAGCATTTACCTTTGCTGCAAACACACCTATGAATGTGGTGGAACACACAGGGGGGCAAATTATGAAAACTGTTTAGACATTACCAAACACCATAGGCAAAGAGCTGCTGAGCCTGGGAACTCAATCCCACAGTGTCTCAGGGGACACCAGGGTCACTTGGCATAACATAGGTCACAAAGAAAACACTCTACATCAAATACTGGTGAGTAGTGACTGGGATCTTAAAAGCAACTCATGAGCAGCCATCACAAGTAGCTATCGATGTCTCCATGAGTGGAAGAAAGAAGAATGATGAAGCTTGCAGATGCTTACAGTCAGTCAGTGGATAATGGAACCATGAATATTAGGTTTGCATGCGAATCTTAAGGTCAGCGGTTTGAAACTACCAACCGCGGGAGAAAGATGAGGCTTTCTACTCCCGTAAAGATTTACACCCTCGGAAACCCTATACAGGGTCGCTATGGGTCGGAACCGACTCGATGGCACATAACAACAACAACAAGGACCAGAAGAATTAGATGTTGTTCAACCACCACTACCATCTTCTCTGAAAGGGATTACATTAGAAGGTCACAGAGTGGGAGACAATGTGAAACAAAACTCAAAATTACTGACTGGGCTTACTGGTCAGACAAAGACGGGAGAAACCCAAGAGTATGGCCCTTGGTCACCCTTCAGGTTTGGAACGCAACTCATCCTGTTGGTCTAATTTTCAACCAATCAGTAGATAGGTATGTAAGGGGTATTCTCACCGTGGAATGGTTAACCATTCAAGATCAAAAGTGCAACACTATCCTAAGAACAAAGTTCAGAAGGGTTGGAAAGGAGGGTGAAACGGAATTAAGAACCACAAAGAGAAAATGGATAACTGTTGTTACATGCAGGGGGACTGCAATCATTGAGATGAAATGAAGTGTATGATTCGTTCAATGTAAAACTGATGGATTGCTCTGTAAACCTTCACTCAAGTCACAATAAAAAGATAAATATCAATTCATGAGTGGTCAACTAAGGTGCAACCACTGGTCTCTCTCTGTCCAGAGGAAAGAAGAGTGTTGAACACTGAAGTCGCTTAGTAACAAACAATTAGTCCAAAGGATTGATGGACCCAGTGAATATCAGTCTCCACAACCCTGAGATGGAAGAACTAGATGGTCCCGGATAACACTACCAACTGCTCTGAGAGGAATCACATTACAAGGTCCTGGATAGAATAGAAGGAAATGCGGAACAAAAGTCCAAATCATAAAAAAAGATCAGGCTATCTGGTCAGACAGAGACTGGAGGCACCAAGACTATGGTCCTTGGGCACGCTTCAGATCCAAGGCTCAATTTTCAAGTTAAGCAACAGATAGGTTTACAGGAAGCACAACACTGGCGTGGTACATACACCATAATGCAGTCAACCATCAAAGATCAGAAGGGAAGCATGTACCAAGGACATAATTCAACAGGGTGGGGAAAGAGGACCAAATGGAAAGGAAGCGAGATGAGAGACACTGCATCGATGAAACAGCAATTATTGAGGTGAAACAAGCATATAATTTTTTAATGCAAAACTAATGCTCTACTCTGTAAACCTTCATTCTGTTCACAGTAAAATGTTAAAAAACAAAAACAAAACAATTAAAGTGGTGAACAATTAAAGTTCAAGGAATGTACAGCTCAGGTAACTGATAAATCAGAAAGTGAGCACCTATCTACTACACAGAGTCGCTATGGTTCGGAATTGACTCGACGGCACTGAACAACAACAATCTACTTTAAGTCATTCCCAGTCTCTGAGCTGAGATAATCGTATCTGGAGGTCCACAGTGAATCTGCTTATAGAGCCATCGTTTATGTTTCGAGAGCTCCAGAGAGAATGGAGAGAGATCTCAGAAAATTAAAGGAGATCAAATGGCAATTTAAGTGGCACAAAAGATGCTAAAAAACACAGAAAACTAAGCTTGACATTCATAGCTTAATTTTTTTAACCCCAGAAATAATTATTGAACAATTGGTATCAATTGTGACAATTTATTACAATCTGATTAATAACATTTAGAGAGGAAAACACTGGTAACCCGGAGCCAGCATGAGTTCAGGATGAACAAGTCATGTTTTCCTTTTATTTGTAAAATACAGTCTCCAGGAAAGCAATTGTGTAAATAGATGGACTGCGATTCCGGTTTCGATAGAAGCCAAATGTCTCAAGACTTCCTTATACAACCGGAGTTGACATGCTAACTGAAGACCTCTTCACTCAGAGAGTGACGATTAACAGTTCAATGTCATTTTACAGGAAAGCCTTTAGCGCTACAGGGCTCTGCCCTTGGTTTTTCTTTCCTTTTACTATTTTTTTTAATTCAATGATTTAGAAGAAGATCTATAAAGGATGTTTACTTAATATAAACTGTGATTTAGAGGCAATTACAAGATCATTTATCAAGATTCAAATATATCCCAACTAGTTAGGCGATAGTTCAAAATGATACAGTTTTTAAAAGTGTTCAAATACAGATTGAATGAGAATCACTTAATGGCAGCTGATGGGGAAAGCATCTAATTGTTCTAGTTGCTTATAAACTCACTGGTCAGCCAATACTGTGTTCTTCAAAGAAGTAATGCAAATATAGGGTATATAAAAGCACTGCATTAAACAGACCACATTCTAGATTATTTCCTTTGTTTATGGGCCACACATTTATGTGAGAGCAATGGACCGCAAATTACTGGGAGGCTGCACTCCATTGTTCTTACACAAGGGGAGGATCAGGAAAGTTCTAGAAATGATGTTACCTGAAGAAAGGCCACAGGGCCATTCTAACTGTGGTAGAAATTAGTGGGTAGAAGAAAGAAGATATTCTGGTAGAAGAGCTAGGGAAGTTCAAAATTGTTTTAAAGAGAGTGACTGTTTTGGTCCTCCCTGGAAGAAATGCAATAGACTCTTTCAGTTTCAGAGGGCCTGGCCTGGAGATAGGATTGGAATCTACATGGAGGTAAAGCTGAAGTTAAAAAATGAAGCCAACTCTAAGAATCACAACTGCTGTTACATGAAAGGTGACACTCTCTGAGTTAGTGACCTTCTTGTTATTGGATGACCCCAGCCAGGGTGCTATAGCGAGAGATGACTGGGAGGCTGAAAAATGCATTTCAAGGCCTCACAGGGCTGCATCCACAACTCTGTTGGACACATGGGAGCTTCTGAATACAATGCAACAAATATGAAAATCAGAATAAAATAGCAGCTTTTATTCCTTTATAAATGACTGTGTATTTGTTTGTGTAAGTCTAATTTTATTTTTTCTTCTTTCAGGTTGCCAAGGGAATGTCATTAACAGGAGTAAAAAAGATCCTCAATCACATAATACGCTTTGACAATATCCTATTAGGCCACCGAGAAAAGTACAGTCTACTGTATACTCACTGGTTTTGCACTGACAAGTTCGACAACCACTGTGATCAAGTTTGAAGCCATAAATGCAGTCCTTCTCTGTCAGGGTGCAGTTTGTTAGCTCCCCACAAGCAGGTGGATCAATGGTGATGTAGGTTGGCTCTAATAATAAAAAGAAAAAAAAATAAAGTCAATGAAACATATCATTACCTCTTGGGAACTATTCAATCTTTTAAGTTCTATAGAAAAATCTCATCAATAATTCTCATCAAATCTCAAACTTTTATACTCTCATCATATCTTTAACCCCTATATACAACTGTTTTTAAAAACTGGAATTTTGAAAATCTTTATGTTTGAGCAATTTATGTGTTGTTTTTTCCTGAGGTCCTCACAAAATACTTTTCTGCTGGTCAAACTACACAAAGCAGATTTAGAGAGGTTAAAATTAATTCCATTTAACTTGCTAATATTGTTAATGCTTCTTCCATTTCTTTCTGATGTTTTCTGAGCTTACTTATAGTTTCTAAGAATCAAGACAAAGTGACCAACTGCCTATTATCCCACTCCCCATGTCAAATCTGTTAGCTCTTTCCCTCCAAATTAATATATCAGATATACACATCTTATGTGTGATGCTCACTCAGTGATTACAGATGACATAAGGAAGACACTGAATAGGAGCTCATACTCCAGGTCCACAAGCTTATGGGAGTGGCAGAGTGAGAGACAGGCATTTGGGAGAAAAGAGGCCCACCATTCTGGGAACACACACAGACAAAACCACGGCCTAAGAGATGTTTTACCTCCCCCACCCCCATGCTAATAATTAAGAATTGTTCTAGATAATAACAGGAATTACACATGCTCATATAATGCATAGTATGTATTTATTTACAAAGCATATTACGTATTTATTTAATCTTTGTAGTCCTTTTCATCAATACCTTCAAGCCTTATCATGATCCAATGAGACAGGTGCTATCACCATCTTCATTTTACAGATGACAACATCGAGCTATCGACTTGTCCAAGGTCACAAAGTGAGTAAATGGACCTAGGATTCACAGTGAGGCTTTCTGGCTCCAGAGTCACAGTCTTAGATTCTGGGCACCATAAAGTCTGTTGTAATGAGAGCTGTTTTGTATTACATTGTAAGTGACAGCTTATATAATGCCCAGTTTGGGGAGAGCATTATCAAAGGAAGCAGCAGCTACATGGACATCTTTTCAACCAAAAGACAATGAAGTTTCTCAGAATTAGCTGGTTACCACAATATCTTTGTGAGAGTGCCAAACACAGAATGTCTTCACCTATGTTTTCACAGATGGAAAACATGAAGTGCAGAGAGGGTAACTCGCTTATCTAAGTTTACAGAGCAACCCAGTAGCAGGCTGGGAATAGAACACAACAGAGGTTCCTGACCTCCTGTCCAACACTATATCCATTTATCCACAGTGTCTTCTCAAGTTTCATCTCCTGTTACCAAGGAAGAGAGACCAAAGCAAGTGTTTTAACTGCCACTGCTCACATCAAGAGTTCTACATTTGTATCTATTTGCTAAAAGCAGATGGTGATTCAACTCTTCACAGGTAGCACGCAACTGTGACTTATTACAGAGATGCTGTGATCAACATTTCCCTGATAAAAATACTTTCTCTATTTTTATTACAATAGACATAATTTGAAGAACATTTCCCTAAAACTTGTATAAAAACTTTCTACTGCTATAAAATTTATAATTTCTTCCAATAGTAAAAGTACCTTTTCTGAAAGGTTAACTGTAAACATCAAAAAGTCAGTTAAACAAGTTTTAAGACATACTGAATATAGTGTTTCTCTATTTTTCTGACATTCTCCTAAAAAATCACCAGAGCCTTCAGACTTCAAATTTATGGATTTTCATTACCATTGTCATTTAGTACTTCAATTAATTAATTCTATTTCAGCCACGAAACTGCCAATATTTTGTCTGAATGACTCTATAACCATATATACAAGACAAAGAAAACAAAGGACCAGTGCTAACTTAAAGCACACTTATCATATCAGGGAAGAGTTTTCTAAATGTGTTTAACTTTTCTTGAGCTTCAACTTGAACTTGCACATGACCAATTGATAGTCTGCTCCACAGTCAATTCCTAGCTTTGTTCTGAATGATGACACTGAACTTCAACTTTTCTTTCCACAGATGCAGTGGAATGATTCCTGTGCATTCCAAATGGTGATGCCCAAATGTATAGTTGTGGTTTATGTCATCGAAAAAAATGTATTTGCAATGATTAAGTCGCTGGTCTTATAAAATTCTATCATGCAATATCTAGGATAGTTTCTATCACCAAGGTCATATTTCCCAACTAATAACCCTTCTTTGTTTCTAAGTTTTACATTTCAATGACCAGTAATTATTTTATTTGATTACATGTTTGAACAATTTCAGACTGAAGAAGTTAGTAAAAATCTTCAATTTCCTCATCTTTGGAATGAGTGGCTGGTGCTTATATTTGGATAATACTAACATTAACTGGTCTCTCATGTATGTGTCTGGACCTTATCACTGATAGTGTTCTTTTAGCTGACATTCCTCTTCATAGTAGACCATGTAACTGTCCCATTAAAAAAATGACTAATTGGTAGCGTAGTGGTTACGAATCGGGCTGCGAACCTCAAGGTCAGCAGTTCGAAACTACCAGCTCTTCCACAGGAGAACGATGAGGCATTCTGCTCCCATAAAGATTTACAGCCTCAGAAACCGTGTACGGGGTCTCTATGAGTAGGAACCGACTTCACGGCACACAGTCACTATCAATATCAGTTCTTACAGCTCACTAATGCCTACGATATTGATCTTCAAATGTTCCATTTCGGTTTTGACAACTTCCAATTTTCTTTGGTTCATACTTAGTTCTTCTCATCTTCCAATAATTAATGGACATCTGCAACTGTTTCTTCTCATTTTGAGTCATGCCTCAGTAGCAATAAAAGTCTTGAAAGCTTTACTCTCTCCCTGTCATTACAGTTAACTCTACTTTAAGAACTTTTAAAGTCTTCACAAGTGTCATTTTGTATGCCTTTCTTACAGAGGGGCTCATCTTTCAGCACTATGTCTTATCCATTAGAGTTTTTCCACTGCCTGTTGTTTTCAGGGGTAGACTGCCAGGTTCTTCTTCTCAAGTCTTACTCTAGAAGCTCCACTACAACTTAAAACACCCATGTGATACTGCTGGTATTTCAAGTATCAGTGGCATAGCTTCCAGCATCACAGCAACACCGGTAGGATCACAGTATGACAAGCTGACAGATGGATCATGGAGTCCCACAAGGCTGTATGATCACCCTTTCATTCCCTAAGGGGCATATAGCCCCTATCCTACATTTCCTTCCTTGGAGGTTGCTTTATCCATTCACTGACAGTATAGTCACCAAGAGGGGACCTGTATAACTGTCTGAAATGGAAGAAATGGGTGAATGTCAAATACCACTATATTTACAGGGTATTACATAAGGTGATACATCTTGGAGATGTGATTTTGTAACACTTGTTTCTTCTGACGATTTTACTAAGAGATAAGCCCTGTAAGTGTGTTTCTGGGTTCCGGTGTGTCATTTGGAGGTTGCCTTTCTTGTGGTGGCCCCATGTTTGCTAGAACATGGTATTTTTGTTGTTGTTGTTGTTAAGTGCCATCGAGTCGGTTCCGACCCATAGCGACCCTGTACAGGGTTTCCGAGGGTGTAAATCTTTACGGTATTTTTAGGGTCTCTTAAATTGTCTGTGCCTGTCATAGACTCTAGACAGCAGTACAATGAGTGGAACAGAGAAGCATGTGTTCCACTAATCCTATCCCAAGTCCAGAGGGATATATGTGTACCACGTAACTCCCCCCATATCTCCCAGTTGAGAAATAACTAGTATATTCCACAGAATCTAAGCCATTGAGTACAGAGGGATGTGTATATCCCACATGTTATGTATGAATACCCACATTTCATAACAAACGTTCAGAACTGTTACTTGATTCCACATGCCTTCCATCAATGAAAATACAAGCTATCAGCAAAAAATTCAAAGCAGAAATGAGAGGGTTAAATATTCTAGGTCAAACAAGTTCTATTAGATGCCTTCCAGGCTTCAGATGATGTGGCAGAATGTAAGAAGTAAAAACTTAGGCTTTGCCTCCAAATAATATTTTTTCCCATTCATTGATGGCCTACATTAGAGGGAAGGAATTGAGAAGTACACATTTCAAATTCTGACCCCCTTAATATTCATTAAAACACACGAAAACTCAATGAAGTCATTTATTCACGGAGACTGTCCATTTACTCTGGAACTATTCAATTTCCCCCTGATAGATCAGGGCGAACACAACATCCATTTGTGATATACTAAATAGAGACAGCAGTTTACATTTTTCTAGAAGGCATTTTAACATTTGTCATCTCGTTTCATTACATTTAGCGAAATGAATACCGTTTTCCTATTCACATACAAGCCAAGATAAATTTTTAAAGCCTTTGGGGGTGGGGGCGAAGAATGTTTCTTGGGTACTTACTGTTGTTATCCTATGTCACTGGAGTAACTGCTGATTTGAAATAGACACATTTGCAGGCAACTAGTTGTCTCCTAACACTTCATCTGAAGTCATGTATTCTATTACCTTTTCATCATTCGCTCCACATTCAGTGCTGATTTCCTACTGTGCCAGGCCGTATCTGACAAATTAGTCAGATTTCTGTGAGAATATTTTTACAACAGAAATATGCAACTATATATGACCTAGGAAAAATCTGATATTATCATTAAACAGATCTGAGAGTTGGCTTTAAGTACAACATATTAATATGTAATCTTAGAACCGGTTCTATTACTAACATCAGGGAATTCTTTTTTTCTTTTTAAAGAAAGGAACTGGGAGACTACTGAAATTCAATTGAACTCCAATGTGAGATATACTTAACACCAACCGGCCTTAAAGAATTTTAAATCAATATGCAATTTTCACTCCTTTAAGAATAGCTTAACAACCAAGAGCTCATTTAGATTTTTAATGTCGTTTCTACCCCAGAAAGTTCTTGGTGGGGAAAGGAGTGATGTAAGAAAATCTACAATCAGAAATCATAGTATCAGTGTATCATGCAAAATGACTGTATTATTTCTAATCCACTTAAGTAATTTTTAGGAAGCGTTTGTGAAGTATGTAAATGTGTTCTCTGCTTGGCTGGAAGAGCATCCTGAGATGGCTCATCAGAAGCTGTAAATATCCTATACCCTCTTCCTAGACTGTGCAGTAGTGCTCTGAATACAGGAAGTACTCTCAGGGGTCTTGGTCTGGAGACTGGAAGATTCTCGTTCAAACCCTACATTTCTGTGCTCCTGTAGGTTAATGTGCTGGACTGCAAGGTTGGTTTGAACCGCAAGGTGGGCAGTTCCAGCTTACCATCCATCCCTTAAAAGCACTATACAGGGTCTTTATGAGCCTGAACCTACTGGATGGCACTCAGCAACAGCAAAATTAAATGGGAGTGGCATAGTGGCTACATTTCTAATTCAACAGATGCCTGCGGGAGAAAGATGCCACAATTTGCTTCCATAAAAATTGGATATGGGTGGGGGCAGTTCTCCTCAGCTTACAGGGTTGCTAATGAATGGGAATCTGACTCAATGACAATCAGTAGGATACTCAAACGGCACATCAGCATGTCAGCATGTGCTTTTCTGGCAGGATGAGGGCCCTCCCTGTCATTGGCAAGTTTGGAGTCTACCAATTCAAGACAAGTCCTGCTAAGACTTTTGGAGGCATTCACACATGAATGCTGACAATTGCTTGGAGCTAAGGTAACTGTCTGCTAATGGCTGGGCAGAGAGATGTGTCAGTAGCTCCTTTAAAAGGAAATAAATGGTCTTGGATCTCCTCTTTTAGGAGACTAAGAAAATGCTTGCACAGAGGTAGGAACTTCAATGAAGCATTGCTTATAGACCACCCTGAAATTCCATCTCATCTTGTATTGAATCAGCTGAGGAATTAAAGAAATACCTTAATGTCCTCCAAAGGAAGAAGGCTTGAAACAGCAGGAATTCATTGTCTTTGGCTACAACTATTTCTAAAGGGAACCCTGGAGCAGCTTCTTTGTGAAGAATTCTAGAAATATTCTCTGAGCCTAGAAGCAATAAAGAACAGAAATGGGTGTTTGTTATGTCTGTATCCCGTTTGCTCTTTCCTACTCTGCATATGAGTGGGAACCACTGCTCTCCTCAACCTCTGCTGTTTCTTGAGTGAAAAGGTTCTCCCAGCACTGTACACTATTCAGGAGCCTTTCTTCTTCTTCTTTTTTTTTTTTTTTAAACATAAGAACCGCTGGTTTTTCTAAGAGTGCAGGTATTCTGCTACCAATTTTTAACAAAAGATTTACAGAAAAAAATTCTGGGGGGTAAAAAATAACATCACACACAAAAAACACCACCATATCTGTTCTAGCATGCATTAACACACAAGTTAACAAATACACACTGGCTCATTTTTTAATTTTAAAATTAGGGATGAGTATTTCTTGCCAATCTTAGGAAACTCAGCCAATGTCTTATCAGTAAAAATATTTCCAGGAGAGCATTCTTATTTTTCACAAATCAGAGCGCCCTAGACACTAAGTCTTAGAAGAACGACAATAGCATTTTATACTGATGGTCAAGTGTTTCCTAGGAAAAATTGTACCCACTTAACAAAGGAGCTCTGGTAGCGTAGTGGTTACGAATCGGGCTGCAAACCTTAAGGTCAGTGGTTCGAAACTACCAGCCGCTCCGCGGGAGAAAGATGAGGCTTTCTACTCCCGTAAAGATTTACACCTTCGGAAACCCTGTACAGGGTCGCTATGGGTCGGACCCGACTCGATGGCACTTAACAACAACAACAACAACAAGATATGTAACAATGGGAAATTCAGGGAACTGTGACCATATTAATTTGAAGGGTATCAGATAAAAATAACAACCATTATTCTAAGTCTAAGGCCAGAGCACTAAACCGTACATTAATTTATACTGGATTATTGGGGAGTTATAAACGTGTTAAGCAAATATAAGACCTCTACTTCCTTGGTTTTTGTTGGGGTTTTTTTGTAATTTTATTTTATGGGAATTCTTCAAAAAGAAGCATGTGAAGGAGTAAGTTGAAACTCAAATTCAACATCTGAAAATGCTAATTAAATATTTTACATCAGTCCTACATTAACACTTCTTTAGGACTTCATGACAAAGATAACTGAAGAAACATTTTGACCTGTTATTTTAAAATGTGTAAATTTATATCAATTAGCTTCTGAAACAAAGTCCATAACACTGATTTTTACATTTCAGTTATATATAGCTTAAATGAAAATGTTAATGTGTGCTTTAAATGTGGTGTCTAATCTGTATCATAAAGAGCCCTGGTAAGATAGTGGACTAAAAATTGAGCTGCTAACCCCAAGGTCAGTAGTCTGAGAAGTTACCATCACTCAGTGGTTGAAAGATAAAGCTTTGCACTCCAGTCAAGATTTATAACACCAGAAACCCTATACAGAGTCACTGAAAGTCCAGACCAACTCAGTGTCACACAACCAATTTGTATTATGGACTCCTGGTATGGCACTGTAGTATAAGCACTGGACTGCTAACCACAAGGTCAGCAGTTCAAAACCCCAGCTGCTCCTCTGAAACCTTAACAGGGTTTTGCTATGACTCTATGGCACTTAACAACAACAACAACAATCTGAATTACTTCCTTGAACTTCTGGATCTAAATTAATCCATACTAGGTTCTTCTCATTATCTTGGTTATTACAAGCTGGCTGACACTTGTAAATAATACTAATTATCTCCATTGAGAAATCTGTGAAACACCTTTTTTGATTAGCAATCCTGGAAAGGCTGACAGCGAATTAGTAGCTCTTCTGTATGGATGGGCAATTTTGGAAAAAATATGCGTGTGGCCCCTTAACTCAATTTACAATAAAAAGAAAAAAAAAAAAAAAAACCACTTGCGGAAAACATACAGAGCCATCTCTCCTCGGTCTAACAGAACACAGCCTGTAGTAATTAACTCTGGTTATAGGTTTTGAGTCCCTTCTGAGAAGCTTTGTGCTCTGGGTTAAGCAGCATGTAGGTGATGGCTGTGGTTAGCAGCTGCCCACCACTGTCCTTGACTCACACATACATACATCTTCTCTCAAACACCACCACGTATTCACATCTCCACTCAGGAAAGCATCTTTGGGAAAACACCACTCTGGGCAAATTTCTGGTGTGGCATTGTAGGATCAGCACTGGACTGCTACCCACAGGTCGGCAGTCCAAACCCACTAGCTGCTCCTAGGAAACCCTATAACTATACAGGGTCACTGTGAGTTGTGAGTTGACAATACCAAGAAGAAGAAAATTTCTACAAAAAGCTTTTTAAGGCAGATACATTTTTACAGTTTGCAAGATAAAAAAATTTAAGCAGAGATAATCGGATAAATGAAATCAATACCTTATCTTATTTCACTAATATATCTCCTTTTGGGCTTTAATAATGGATTGTATATTTAAAGGAGCTCTTTGAGAACTCCCAAGTCTGCTTACTTGATTGTAAGAGACAAGGATAAACAATTATGTTTTCTTTTCAGACCTAATTCAGTCAACTTTCTTCCTTAGAATTCTTCACTGGATTTGATTAGGCCATGTGAATATTCAATGGATAGGAAATCCCAAAGCATCATTAACTATATATGGCATCTCCATGGCTAAATATGGAATCCTGATGTGATGCTATAGGATAAGCTTGACTGCTAACCACCAGTTGCTCCTTGGAAACCCTGTAGAGGGGTCACTATGAGTTGAAACTGATTCAAAGGCACTTAACAACAATGACTAAACACATCTGGCCTTCCAGAGGCCTTCAGATAATGGTAGCTTATCCAGGGCCATAGAACCGGAGCTCCACTTGGCCAAGACAAAACCAGAAGACACACCTTATCTGTTTTACTTTCTCTTCATAGGTTGCTCTGTTACCACAGTGGCTTTTCAAATGTGACCCACAGTCAGAAAACCATTCAAATAAGTCATTCATGTAACCCATTTAAATTATCTACGCAATTGCAGACTGTGAAGGGAAGTGTTATGAAGATGAGGTTTCTCTAAACAAAGCTAGAGGGAAACGGCTCCTTATTAATGCAGACAACCAGGAAAAAAAAAAAAAGAGGATTAACAATTCCTTCATCTGCAAGTGGGAATTTCCATGGAGCATGGATGTGTATTTAAGAAAGTCTTAAGTCATGGAAAAAATTTTTCTTCACAGTTGAAGTTTTCAAATTCTTTCAGTCACTACTCATTGAGCTATCTTTTTTTTTCCTTTGTATATATTTCTCATAACAACACTTACATCTTTGTGATTTCTGCAGTACTTAGAGCAGTTTTTTTCATTTTATTTTAAGATGATGAGTGTGAAAATGTTCCCAAGATATGTATTATTTTGTGGTCAGATAGAGAAACAACCATGTATTTGTTTTAGACCTATTTATTAACGCTGTATACTTTTTCCAGGGAATCTTGGCTGCTGGATTATTTTTCTTTCTCTACCAATCTCATTTTTGACAGGAAACGGCAGTTGTATTCTTATGAGATTATTATTAAAAGACCACAAAGACAAATTATAAATTTTTATATAGAGTAGGATATCTTCTTCCAGAAACTCGGTTTGAGACAGCTCATAAAATTATCACTGGGTTCCAAGAATAATCTAGGCCTTTCGTACCTGCTTTATATTTTATTCTTATATTATTTTTACTGTTCCTTTTCATAGGGAACATATCTTGGTAGTCTTTAGCCTTTAACTGGTTTACAAAATTATGGCTTCATATTTATACGTGCGCATGTATTTGTATAAACATCTTAATAACTATACTTTAAATGTGGGGCAGAATCAGAGCCTCTGAGTTCTAGTAATCTCAAGTCAACCCTCTGGGAAATGGCTGAGGACCAGGGAGGAAGTGTCCTGACATTAGGAACAACGATTTATTCATTGTTTATGAACTCAGTAACTAGCACAGTTTTTGGCCCATAGCAATCCTTAATGAACAATGGAGGTAAAAGACATAAACATGTAAAGTAAAGGCACATTACAAGAGGATGACTGTGTAACAATGGGCTTACAACGATGGGTTCAAACACAGCAATGTTAGTGAGGATGGTGTACAACTGGGCAGCATTTTGTTCTGCTATACATACAATTTCTAAAAGTCAGAGCCTACTCTTATACCTAACAATAAAAAATTAGATGAAGCAGGACCCCTAACTCAGCATGGCCCCTAAATCTCTACTTTCTTAACTGTCAGGGGATCAGACAAGAAGTTCCTTTGGGTTCTCAGTGCTGTGGAGTCAGTTCTGACACAAAGCGACTCTGTTTAGGTTTTCTGAGGAGGAACTGGTGAGCTTGAACTTCCGACCTTGTGGTTCAAACTGACCTTGAAGTCCAAGACATTAACATGCAGCGCCATACCAGGACTCCCTTAGACTTAGGTGCTAACAAACAGCAAGCTGGATCAGAAAGTTGTTGGCAACTTGATGCACAAATAAATCTTCAAACTCAAGCAGTTCAAAGTGAGAAACACAGTGGTGATACTGGGTGGCAAAAAATGAGTTGAATTATGATCTGTATCTTTGACTTTAAAAGGCACAGAAGTCTACAAAAGCCTTGTACAAGGTCTCTTTTCAAATATATTAACATAAAATTTGACATCCAAAATTTCAATTATCTAGAGAATTCACCTCAGTGACACCACTATTCCTTGGTGGTGCCAAGCAAATAGAGTGTTACTAAAATAGTCCCCAAAATACCTGGGAACTCATTCAACTCAGGAACTCATCTTGTACCGGATGAAGTATGTGCACTTTTGCTGACTGCTTGGCAAATCTACCAGATGATTAAGCAAAGACTGGTAAGAATTATACGACAAAAGGTCAGTCCGGAGCAGAATACACAAGAGTTGGTCATGGTACCTCATGCCTGACAGAGTCAAGGGGGCTGAGCGGGATTTTATTTTACTCTGTGAGGATTGAGTACCTATGGTGAGGGCCCAGGGATGGATGAGGCTGGGCAGAAGGCAAGCCTGAGAGTGCAGAGAGTGTTGGGAAAACAGTTAAGTGCACTCATGATAAAGGATGTCCTTAGGATAGGGGAAGCAGGAATGAACATGTGGAACAAGGCCATATATCCAGTTTTTGTGAAGATCACACACAGCAAAGTTATGAGTTCAGACAGAATCCCCTGGGTAGTTGTTGTTAAGCATCATCAAGTCAGTTCCAACTCATAGCGACTCTGTACAGGATTTCTGAGGAACGGCTGGTGAATCTGAACCACCAACCTTGCAGTCCAGTGCATTATCCCAGAGCGCCACACCAGGACTTTAAAACCTGGATCAAATGCTAAGCCACACCAAAAAGTTAGAATAACTGTAAGTGGGAGTACAAGGTACTAGGAGGAAGAATGGCTTTTGAATCTGAGCCACACCTCTCCTATACGTTGCAGATGTTTTCATGTTCACCATGCTACTTCATCTCCCTCTCCTGGGGAGTGTGGTGGCTCTGTAGAAGTACTAGACTGCAAACCACAAAGTTGGTGGTTCAAGCACACCAGCTGCTCCATGGGAGAAAGATGAAGGCTTCCTGCTCCGGAAAAAATTTCCTGCCTCAGAAACCCTATATGGGATCACTGTGAGTTGGAACCAGCTTGATACCACTTAACAACAATCCCTGGTGTGACACTGTGGGATAAACACAGGACTGCTAACTACAAGGGTTGGTAGCTCAAACACACCAGTCGCTCCTTGGAAGCCCTATACAATGTCACTATGAGTCAAAACTGACTCGATGACACTTAACAACTGCAGTAACAATCCCTGGTGGTACTGTGGTTTCATTCATCATTGGGCTGCTAACTACAACGTTGGTAGTTCAAACCCACCAGCCCCTCTGAGGGAGCAAAATGAGGTTGTCTATTCCTGTAAAGACTTACAGCCTCAGAATCACTATGTAGGTTCACAATGAGTTGCAATGGACTGGGCAGCAGTGGGTTTACCTCTTCTCAAGAAGGAGGTGTAACGGGAAACAACGCCAATGGCATGAATTTAGAATTAGAAGACCCAGTTTGCCATGCTGCTCCTTCACAACCTAATGTGAAGTTGAACCCCTCAGGGTTTCTATAAAACAGGAATATTCTTACCTAACAACTTCACTTTGTCAATGAGATTTAAAAGAGGAGAGTATTCTGAACAGTAAGGGCTAAGTGACTATTATTAGGTGCTGAGTTGGTTCTGACTCACAGTGAGCTTATGCACAACAGAACAAAACACTACCCAGCCTTCGCTATCCTCACAACTGTTGTTAAGCATGAGCCCATTGTTGCTGTTACTATGCCAATGCATTTTCTTAAGGAGCTTCCTCTTTTTTTGCTGACCTTACACTTAACCCAGCATGATATATCCTTTTCCAGGGACTGGTCCCTCCTGACATGTCTGAAGTCTCACCATCCTGGCTTCCAAGGAGCATCCTGGCTGTTTTTTTCCCCAACATAAGTTGTTTGTTCTTTTGTCAGCCTTTGGTACTTTCAATTCTCCTCTAACACCATAACTCAAATACATCAATTCTCCTGCAGTCTTCCTTGTTCACTACTCAACTTTAGCATTCATATGAGGTTATTGAAAATATCATGGCTTGGGTCAGGCGTACCTTAGTCCTCAAACTGACATCTTTGCTCTTCAACACTTTAGAGGTCTTGTGTAACAGATCTGCCTAATGCAAATACGTCATTTGATTTCTTGACTGCTGCTTCCATGACTGTTGATGGTTGATGCAAGCAAAATAAATCTTTGACAACTTCAGTCTTCTCTCCATTTATATGGATGTTGTTTGTTGATCCAGTGGTGAGGATTTTTTCTTTATATTGAGGTGCAACTCATATCAAAGACTGTGGTCTATGATCTTCATCAGTATTTTAAGTCCTCTTTACTTTCCATAAGCAAAATTGTATCATCTGCATATCACAGGTTGTTAATGAGTCTATCTCCAATTCTGATAACACATTCTTTTTCATAAAATCCAGCTTCTTGGGTTATTTGCTCAGCATACAGATTGAGTAAGTATGGTGAAAGAATACAATCCTGGTGCCCACCTTTCTTGATTTTAAACCATTCAGTGTCCCCTTATTCTGTTCGAACAACTGCCTCTTGGGCTATGTGTAAGTTCCTCATGCGTACAACTAAGCGTTCCGAAATACTCATATTCCACAAAGTGAATATTAGCTGTTGTTATCATTATTGTTGTAATGACTATCATGGGTCCATTGCTGGTACTGATCTCAGATGATGGCTCAACAAATAAATTATGAGCCCCTTCACAGGCTCAGTTGATAAATGGTCTGACAATCGGCTTGGCATTCTGAACCCTGACAACTGTAACTGAAGCAACATTTTCTGTCTCCTTTGACAACAAGAAAAACATGTGGGATGTGGGTGAGCCGAGACTTTCTTTCATGGTCTGGTAAGCTTTGGAGAATGTTAGTGACCAGTCACTGGCGCCTTTCACGATTTGCTGAGTGGCAGTCTGATACCATTGTTTTACGTTTTGACTATAACCATGGTGTCTGTGAGAGAAAAGAAATCTCTAACCTCTTAGTAATCAGCTTATTGAATATGACGTGAAACAACTGATTCTGTGCGTCTAGCAATCCTTGTCTTGCGATGAGAGCCTTACTAGGCCAATGGGGACAAGTCAAACTCATCACAGTAGTTTTGAATAGCTTTAGTGGTTCTTCCAGCATCTCAACCATTCCGAAGTTTAAATTAAATTGAATTAAATTAAGTTTAAAAAAAGACAACTCTTCACAAAAAGCTGTTTATGATCCATAGATCTGAGTTTCAGTACATCAAGAATGTCAAAATTCCATCAACATTAGGAGAAAGTTTAACTAGTATACTTCCTTAATAATCATTCTGAGAATGCTTCAATAGCTACTCTCTCAGGACTTCCTAACAGGACCGTGGAACATCCCCACAGACTCTAGGTATCTAAAACCTCTAAGAATCTCTCTGAAACTTTGTCTCCCAAAAGTATACGATTCATGGTCTTGAAGTGATCTCAGTTTATTGATCCTGCTCTGTAACCAAGGCCTGAGATCATCCAAAGCCAACAGTTTATTACTTCTACATTAATTTTAGCTTCACTGAAAAAAGTAAGGCTCCCTGGATTATTTCAAAAACAATGAGCTAATACTTAGTGCAAGAGTTTTTCTTAATTGGTGAAAAAGGATACCATCTTGTGTTTTACTATTGGTGGCCAAATTAAGTATGGCATGATCACTAAGCAAAACACAGACACAGGAAAGTGGTAGACACTCAGTAAACAAGTAAACACATAAATATACCCCATTTCATTCCAAAAGAGATGCAAGGCAGCCTAAAATCCTATCACATATGAATACAGGCATACCTGGACATAAGGTGGATTGAGTCCCAAACTATCGCCATTAAGCAACTGTACAAATCAAGCAAGTCACTGGCTAGGACAGGGAGAGACTGTGACCCTCCTACATTGTTGGTGGGACTGCAAAATCGTCCAACCACTCTGGAAAGCAATATGGCGTTTCCTCAGAAGGTTGGAAAGAGAAATACCTCATGAT
>NW_006408542.1:2556200-2566209 GCF_000296735.1 Chrysochloris asiatica | reverse complement strand
TCAGCCAGGGAGCCATCAAGGCAAGTGGTTGGGGCCCTTCAGGGCAAACCCCTTCCAAGACTAAGAGTCAAGGGGAATACACAAGCAGGCATGCCGTTTAGCTGTTGACCACGCTGGTCACTGATTAGGGGAAGTAGGGGAAAAACAGCAATGAAGTTGTGAGCTAAGTCTGACCTCATTCAATAGACTCCTGTGAACCCAGGTTGAGACCTGGTTGGCTGGCAATATGGCAAGGCCCAGAGACTCCTGGGCCCAGAGACAGTGACATGGCCACAAAAAACTAGAGCAGAGAGTGAGGCATCCAGGTGATATGAAAGTGAGGGGAGATGCACAAGAACACCCATATTTGCAGATAGTACCCACTTGACCTGACTTCAATGGCTGGATGATCAGAACTTGACTAGAAGAAAAAAGAGGAGGAAAAAAAGAGTAATCTGCTACAATTTGATGAACTTGACCTATACTTAATGGATGCAGTAGCTCAAAAGAGGGAACTAATCTTTATAGAGAAGATCATTCCTACCCCTCAATACACAGGGTTGACAGGGATGGGCAACTTAGACACTGGCTACCCAAAATGGGGGGTGTCTACAAAGGCAAGAAGTAACTGGCTCACAAGCTATCAAGAGGGTGCCTAGTTCCAGAGGGGGTGGGGGAAAGGAGAATCTCCACTGAGTGGTTTCCAATTTTTTGGGACAGGGCTGATGAAAGGAGATGGGAATAGGACTCTCTGGTACAATAGTGAATAATTGCTATCAGGAATGACTGTGAGGGTCAGAAATGTAAAGGTAGATGTTTTGTAACAAAAGGAGGGGAGTGGTTGATTTTGTAGTCCAGGAGCAGAGATTCCTGGGATCATCAAGTGAGAAGAGCGGAGAGCAGGACCCTATCCAGAGAAGCAGTGATGCCAGAAATGGAGGCAGAGATGATGACATGGAGAGATGGAGCAGCTGGAGACAATGGACTCAGGGAGGGAGAGGGGCTGTGAGCTGTTGGACAGGGGGGCAGACTCGCAGGGTGTACCCTTTGGTTGTTTGATGATGCATGGAGAGGATTGTAATCATTGCAATGAAATGAAATGAAATAGGATGAATGTAAAGCTGGTGTTCTCCCGTGTAAACTACCACATAATTCACAATAAAAACTTAAAAAAAGAAAATCAAGCATTCCACAAAAATCTTTTGGTTTCTCAGAGCATATAAAAGCATGTTTACACCATACTGTAGTCTACTAAGAATGTAACAGCATTATGAAAACGTTTGAAATATTATGAGAATTATCAAAATGTGATACAGAGATACAAGTGAACAAACACATGCTGCTGGAAAAAATGGCACCAATAGACTTGGTTTGATATTGGGTTGCTACAAACTTGAAATTTGTTAAAACAACAAAGGAACAACAAAACCCACCAATGCACTATCTAGGAAGTGCAATACAACAAAGTGCCTGTCTTGTTTTTACAGTGAGACAATGAAGACCAAGGTGAAGTTTAAGTAGAACAAAATCAGATTCAGCAGGGCATGAGCTCAGCAGGGTGCATGCTGTAAGGTCCTGCACTGGTTGGGAGCAGGGTCATGGCTTACAGACTGCAGTAAACAATGTGAAAGAAGAAACAACTGCTACATGACTCTCAGGGTCCACCATGACCAGAAGCTTGCTGGTTTTAGCATTTTTCCTGGACATTCTTAAAGCCACTGCTTAACTATGGTGCTGCAAATGAAGAGCTGGAGCCTTGAATGGAATCTTGTTTTTGCTTGGCAGCTAACGTTCAACTCTATGGTTGCAAATGGTCTGCACACCTGAAGTGGGCTTTGTTTTAGACAAACATGATCAACCCAGCTAATCTCTCAGATGTGAAATCAAAATTAACTTTATAGATAGCAGGTATCCTACATATAAATAATAATTTGCTTCAGTAAATAAAAATTTGTTCAAACTGTTAATTTTCAATTCAGAGTCTAAGAAGTACACAATGAAATTGCGTCTATATCTCCTTGGGTTTCCAACAAGTTTCCAAAAGTGCTACATGTTCAGTATTTACAGCAAATTTACATAAAAATGATACATATGGTCCTTGGACCAAGAGCTGGCACTGCCGAGTCCCTGTGTCACTGATAACCCACTTGGCGTGTTGGGTGCTGACACACAACACAGCTGGGAGTCTCACTGTGAGAGGGGGATGTGTGGGTATGACCCTGCTCCCTTTCATCTTGGCAGCCACCTGTGATAGGGGCATGACTACATGGTCAAGAGGCATTCTTTAACACAAACTTTCATCCCCATCAGTCTATTACTATTATTTTACAGTAACAATGCATCAGGCATTGTACACACTGGTGTGACATTTTATTTTCAAAAACCAAAAAGACACAGCACCAAAAATACTTTCCATAGGGTATCTAAAAACAATTCACGGGGTGATTCACTTTCTCTAATAGCTAAACAACAGGATATCACTTTGTTCAAGGCAACTTTAAGACCACACAATGGAACACAGTTTGAAACAGTACAACCAGAAGTAGAATTAGGGAACTAAAAAATTAAAAATATGCTATATTGGGATCACCTTTTTAAAAACAGTCACCTCTATAGTGAAATGACAAAAATGACAAAATCTTGAAATTTAAAAAATTTGAAACTATGTATTACAGAAGCAGCTGCAGTTTCACAAAAGTTTTATTAATATACTAACATTTCACTATATGCCTCTAGCCCCTAGAAGTCATGAAAATAGTAAGTATAAGGTATTTTTAATAAATATTCTACAAGTTATACATACAAATAAGTATTATTGCTACAAGTACTCATTTTTTGATGCTATTCATGTTAAAATTCTATTTTAAACTTTGCTCCAGAGTTGCTTTTAGAGCAAATTACTATGTCATAGAAGACAAAGTGCCTTTACTTTATTGTTTTGGATAGTTTTACCCAGTTAGATCAGTCACCCTTTTTCTTTTTGTGTTTTTTTTTAAAAAAACCAGACTTAGACTTGAATGAATGACTTTGGTTATTTCCTAAAGTCTAACAGACCTTAACAGTTAAGGTTTAAAAACTAAAGATATTTATAAAGATGAACTTCAAGATCTGAAGTCAGTTTGAACAGAGAAGTAGCAAAGATACTCTAATGACTCGATTGCTGGAATAGGTGTACAGTTTCCATCATATAACTATATTCTCAAAGGAAAAACACTTCACTTGGATATGTAAATCTTTACATGTTTAAAAATAATCTCATTACTGGATCTTCCGACTTTGTTTTGGCAGGAATAAACAAATATGCTTCCTATGAAAAATACCAGGAAGTGCTTTAAATGTGGGTATGTATGTGGAGACCAATCCATTCCTTAGAAATGAAACAAATAGGGGAAGGAGGGAAAGAGAACTTATTTAAAATAAGAGGCTCCAATACAGCTATGGTTAGGAAACCAGAACTTCTCTTGAAAGTCAAAGCCAATACTAGCTAAAATGTTACTTTCTCTTAGGCAGACAAAAGCTAAAAGGATACCAATTCGGCTCCCTGTGATCAATGGTTATACAGTAAAGAAGATGTAAAACTTCTCTCACAGACCACAAGACTTTTCTGAAGGGCACGTCTCTTAATAACCTTCATTAACTTCTGTGGGGTTGCCTAAGAGTTGTCTCTTATCCAAAAACAGTTTAACATAGTCCCAATAGAAATGGTGTTTATTTAAGCTTGTTGGAAAAACATTCCTATCATTTCAAGAATGACTAAATGTTTTTCATTCACATAGTTAGCATTCCAGACTCTGTTTTCCTGCCTCTGTTGATTAGATGAAAATTAGCAGGCCCAAGTCTGAACTGTTAGATGCAATTATTATCTTAGCAGGAACATTATGAGACTCCCAGCAGAAACACCCTTGAAATAAATAGTAACCTCTTCCTTCAACACCACTTCAAGAGACACACTGGACAGCCAGAACTACTGAGTCTGGAAAATCAGTGGCAGAAAAATTATGCTAGTAAGTCAGCTCTGACCAGTCTGAAGCACTTAAGAGCAATGAGCTGTTTCATCATCTAGTAAACCTGAGATTATGGTCAAATCTCTTCTAATGTATAAGGTTTTGGTCAGAATGGCAGCTTTATCAAAACTTTCATATGAAGCACAAGGCTACGGTCTTGACACAAGGAAAAAACCTAAGTAGGAGTGGCTAATCAACAGCAGAACTTCTAGCTGTTGAGTATTGTATGTGATTAGCTACATAACTAATAAAACTACTATGAAATTCTTAATATGGACAAATCTAAAACATCAACAACACTAATCATATAAAATACACACATTCTAACAGTGTAAAAAGGATACATTTTTAGAGTGATGCTTGAAGCTCAGACAGGAATATCTTTTACATCCACTTCATATGCATTATAATGTTATTTCAAATATCTAAAGATATATTAAAGTAAAAGAGAAAAATAAAAATACTACAAAATTCATCTCTGAAAAATTCCCAATACATTACTTAAGCTTAAAGGTCTCAGTTAACACATGCTCATTTGTTATATATTTGTTTTCCACCTTATGACCTTATTTGGACAAGTTAAAACCAGACTGTGTTATACTTTAATTTCCATTTATGGAACTGGTTTCCAGGACACTTAAGAGTTAAAGGACGAAACAACATGCCTAACAGTCTTTGAGCTATTACGAGTATTTTATTATTCTTGGCCTACTAATAATAGCAGAGTATATGGCACGGAAGCAATACCACCCATTAGCTGAGTTTTGATCCCTGTTCTGTACCAGAATGTTACTAACATGTGACCCTGTGGCATCTTTGACTTCACTGCCTCTCTGGGGTCAGCCAAACAAACTATGCTTGACTCCTTGCCACAAAAGCAGTAGCTTAATCATTTGGGATACTGCTCAGTGAGGAAGCATTATGGGCAGGGCTGGAAACATTTTTTATTTCAAGGAATGCCCACCCAGATATGTGCTTGGTACAGGTTTTTCTGGCAGCCCTGTGCAAACCTCATTTCAAGGGCTGCTTGATCCAAACTTTATCATCAACATTTATGGGAACGAGTACTGTGCTCCTGGAAAATAAGAATGGACAATGAGGAAGACAGCCCACCGGTCAGCTCTGAGAGCTCCGGTCACTTCGGATAATAATCTCCTAGGTGAGCTGGTGGTCAAGTACTGAGCTGGCTTACCAAATCCACATAATCCAAAATATCCCTAGCATCTTCTCTTCAACCCTGTCCCCACTCAGTACCAGGACCTTCCCATTACAGGGAGCCAAGAAAGTCAAGTGGCAGGGAGGAAGAATGTTGACTGGCTCAGTCACATGCTATCCAAACTCCAGAGAGTTAAAAAGAGCCCATGCCCAGAGAATCGCTATCTACTTCTCCATTCTAACAGGTGCTAAATTCATCTTAGCAAAACTAGGCCTTCCTGAAATTCAGCTCAATATCCAATAACGGCTCTACAAACATACTTTTCCAACCATTTATTTGTGTAAATTAAAAAAAAAAAAATTAAAAGAATACCCTAAACTAAAATTAAAATAAATGGAAAGAAATCTATTACTAGAGAATTCTCATATACCTATCCACCATCTTTGACAACCTACATATAACTTCGATAGCTTCCTATCAGAGAAAATTAAGCTTTGCTTTGGTGTCGAAGAAACAGTTATCATACACTGGAAACTACCTGTTTGCTCAGACACCGGGGGAGAATTTATTTACTATCAACTAGCGTAGTGGTTACGAATTGGGCTGCGAACCTTAAGGTCAGCGGTTCGAAACTACCAGCCACTCAGTGGGAGAAAGATGAGGCTTTCTTACTCCCGTAAAGATTTATACCCTCGGAAACCCTGTACAGGGTCGCTATGGGTCGGAACCGACTCGACGGCACTTAGCAACAACAACAACATAATAGTGAATGTTACCTTTAACATACTCCCTATGTTGTTTTTACTTCTAGAAAAGTGATCATCTGGTGTTGTCTCGAAAACCCCTAAAGTCACCCAAATCATTAACTCCTCCCTGCCAGAAACTGCACACAACCAGGCTTGAGGAATACTGCGGTCACAGCGGTCACCTGGTTGGGTCCAGCCACAGCCTACGATAATACATCAGTGAGGTTTGACATCAACACTTGTAAATGACAAGGAAATTCTTATCTCTGACATCAGGTATTGCAGCCTGTCATTTCCTGTTGGCCTCACATTTCCTGTCCATATCTCTTGCATTTTTAAAAAAATTGCATTATCATGAGCATCTCAGATGCATCTCACAGCCAAAACTTTCCTGTTGCTGCTGTTAAGAGATGTCGAGTTGTATATGATTTCCAAGGAGCAGTTGATGGGTCTGAACCCTGTGGTTAGTCCAGTGCTTATCCTCCAGTGCTGCAGCAGGACTGCAACACCTTAGCTTACCTTTAATTATACAACCCACAAATTTTTATGAGAAGAAATGGTATCGTGCCCTTATGGTCCCTTTGACAGGAAAAACAGGCTGAAGTAGCACTGTATTAGTAGGAAAAAAAATAGCAAAATAGTTTTTAATACCTCATTGTGAATTTAAGAAAAAGAGGCACTTTGGGTCTTTTTAAGTAACTGAAAGAGTAATGCAGTGGTACCTGTACATCAGAGGTGGAAAACCTTTTTCTAAAGACAAAATTTATAACATCATTTACAGGGCATACAAAATTATCAACTTAAAAATTAGCCTGCTATATATTTGGTCATTTCACCAACTCACCCCTAATGTGATAGTTGGAACTTTGGTTGTCTTGGCAGGGCCAGATCAAATGGCTCTGTGGGCATTATATGGCTCATGGTCTGGATGTTCTTCCACCCCTGATATATATATATGTTGTTGTTGTTGTTGTTATGTGCCATCGAGTCGGTTCCGACCCATAGCGACCCTGTATAGGGTTTCCGAGGGTGTAAATCTTTACGGGAGTAGAAAGCCTCATCTTTCTCCTGCGGAGCAGCTGGTAGTTTCAAACCGCTGACCTTAAGGTTCGCAGCCCGATTCGTAACCACTACGCTACCAGAGCTCCACTATATATATGTATATATATATATATATATATATATATGCTCAAGACATGTCTTAGAAACAGTACATTGTATCTGACAGTGAGCATTTGTTTTGGAGGGGCTGGGGAAGCCCAATTAAGTTCTGTGATGCCGAACTTTAGGGGCTGGCTGGGGCTGACCGGGTTGAGAACAAATCAGATTACAAACCAGTCATGAGAGGTCTCTGTGGCTGCCACTGGAATGGAGTCATAAGCCAAGTGCTCATCAGAAGGGCAATCGGTTAGTTAATCTGAAACTAGCTGGCCCAGCTCACTTACAGACATACAGGTCACTACATGTCCAACACACCCACGTGACACTCTGCTTTCTCATCTCAAATGTGTTTTCAGAATGAAATCTTACAATTCTAGCATTGTCTTTCCTTGACTGATCAGGAGCTCAAGCACTCATCACTTTTTGTTTCTGGGTAAAGTCTTCTCTTATCCAGGACTGCAACCTTGTTCAGTGAAGACTGGTAAGAGAAGTTCGGTTGTGATTTCCTATTCCATTCTTTCCCTCATCATTAATTCATCAGAGATTTTGGAGCACCTACTTACATGTTAGATGCTGCTGTAAGGATACAAAGGAATATGGTAAATTCCCTTTCACAAGAAAACAGTCTCTTTCAAGCTACTGGTAAACAGAAGAGGTGCAGTGTGTACTTTATCCCATACTTTATCCCAGAGGCGGTATACATCCTGGGTCAGATTCTGGTCTTTGGGGACACACTGCTCTAACACTTTTGAGTTATATAACCTTAGGAAAGTTATTTGCACTCTAAAATTCTGGTTCTGATCATTAAGTGGGATGACAGTACCTGCACAAGAGGAATGTTGTGAGGAGTAAATGAACCGGTGCTCATAATGCACGGAGCCCAGACACATAGACTGTGTACAAGAAATGCTGCTATCCCTGAGTGCTACAAATGAGACCATGAAAATGGTGCTGGACGGTGGTAGGGTGGGGATAAGGCCCAGTTCTGCTGCCCCTTGACCTTTACATGTTTTAAAGGAGTTAAGGCTATGTATTTTTCACATGTACACTGAAATTATAGACTTCATGTTCCTTCATGCACTTCCACCCTAGCTCACTATTCAAGGGTCAGAAAATAAAAATGAGACTGATGAACAAGAGGAGATGCATAGAGAAGCCACAAAAGCAAACCATAAGGATACAACCAGTTACAGATCTACAGAACAGAGCGGCTTATCAGTATACCTGAATTGGGTGTTGACAATAGCTTGGTAAGACTTAAATCATGAGAGCACTTAAGTGCCCATTTAAAAAGCACTTTTAAAAGTACTTAGGAGCTTAGTTAGCAGTCAAGTGACAGCCTAGTCTTTAAGCTGCCCCCTCCACCCCTCACCACGCACACACTGGTTTCCCCATGTGTCCTCAGGAGTAACCAAGCGCAAGATGCTGTCACTTGGAAAGCATGTATCTTTAATAACAACAACCACAACAAAGTTCTCACCCACTGTAGGTTCCTAACAAACCATTTATGGTGATACAGGAATTTATTTAGAAAGAATCTAAAACCGCAATCCTTGTGTGGGGTCCATTCATCCAATTTAAAGCCCTGATTATGCATCCAGGGACTGCAGCAAACAACATAAGGACCAGCACTCATTATGCACTTGTGTGCAGAGGGAATTATTATGTGTGTAAAACTTCGAAAAGACCTGTGTTTCTGCTTCTTCTCTAAAAAATCCAAATTGCTTCTTTATTACACATATATACCGTTTTTTCCTTATTTCATATAATACGATTCCTATTCTGAAATGATATTTAAGTCTGTCTTTGAAAGACTGCTGAAAAGAACTATTTTCAAGTAGTTGCCTATTTTCTTGGATCCCATCAATTAAGCAATAATGTTGACAAGACTTGCGTTATTTTTCAAGTTTAAAGTAATTATTAATAAACATTAGTCATTATTAACAACCAAGAATCATTATCTTAAGCTTTGCACTGTGTTTTGATCCTCTACTCCAAGAATCCCCCATCTTTATGTTCCATCTTAAAACGAGAGTTGCTGGAATGCCACTGTAGTCTCAGGTGAAGCTACTTGCTAGATCAGTGACATTGAAAACCAAAACAAGAAATGCAAGATAAATTAGCTCCTTTATTTCTATCTCTGAGAACTAGAAAATGAAACCTTCTAAAAGGTTCGTCGAAGAGAAACGTGCTGTGGAGAAAGAGAAGAATTGCAACCATCTGACCATTACAGCTTAAGACAACAAAATATTGAGCTCCTTGGAGATGGAGGATACTGTCACGACTTGAGGCTTGAGAAGCAAATCAGGGATTTGTCTAAAAGGAACCCTACTCTTTCCCTGTAGTCCTCAAAACTGCAGGAAGGGTAGAGATCACAAACAAAACACCTATGGCACTTTTCAAGCTGTAATGATTTCTTCCCTAGGAACCCTGGTAGTGCAGTAGTTAAGAGCAAGCCAAAAGATTAGTGGTTCGAACTCTCCAACCACTCCTTGGGAGAAAGATAAGGCAATCTGCTTCTGTAAGTATTTAGTCTTTGAAACCATAAGAAACAGTTCTACTCAGCTCTATGGGGTCACTGCGAGTTAGAGGCGACTTGACCGAAGTAGGGATTATGACGGTTGTTTCCCCTTAACTGCTGTTTCTCTGTAGTACAGAGTGAGATAGAAATGAACAAGGAATTCGGAAACGGCAAGCATGGGTACCTGGAGGTGGTATGTGGGAGCACGGGAAGCAAAAACATGCAGCTGGATCACAGAGACTTTAGTTTATCCCACTCTGTCACATACTAGTAAATGATTTTTTGGGGTATAAACGTAAAGCACGCTCCCTGAAGTCCATCAACAAGGATGAGCCATTATTTCTACTTAAGTTTAAACCTTTAGGTATTTTTTGAAGTTAACTAGAAACTGTTTCTTAATTTATTCTTATGTCCAACACTTCATCTGGACTATGATGTTGTT
>NW_006408542.1:2538536-2553120 GCF_000296735.1 Chrysochloris asiatica | reverse complement strand
TGACCCAAGCCATGGTATTTCCAATAACCTCATATGCATGTGAAACCTGGATAGTGAATAAGGAAGACCGTAGAACAATTGATGCATTTGAGTTATGGTGTTGGAAGAGAATACTGAAAGTGCCATGGGCTGCCAAAAGAAGCAATAGATCCGTTTCGGAAGAAGTGCAGCAAGAATGCTCCTTGGAGGCCAAGATGGCCAAACTTCGTCTCTCATACTTTGGATATACTGTCAAGAAGGGCCAGTTACTGGAGAAGGGTATCATGTTTGGTAAGGTGGGGGGGTCAGAGAAAAAGAGGAAGACACCCAATGAGATGGATTGGCCAAGTGGCAGCATTGATGGACTCAAGCATGGCAACAGTACTGAGGTTGGCCCAGGATCAGGTAGTGTTTTGTTCTACTGTGCATAGGGTCGTTATGGGTCGGTACCAACTCGATGGCACCTAACAACAACAACAACAGGTCTATGTACTTCTGAAGGCAGTGTTTCCATCTTCAGTTTATACAATGACAAAATGGCAGTTTTGACATCCTCTTATTGTTAAGTGGCACTGAGCCTGGCTCATAGCAACCTTATATAGGGTTTCCAAGAAGCAGCTGGTGGGTTTGAACCATCAACCTCGTGGCATGCTAGAGGGACACAATCATCTTCCTTTTAAATGTTCTTTGAGAAACAATAAGAAGTCTGAAGGTCAAGATCAAGGTTATAGGGTGGCTGAGGTAAGGCTTATCAAAGAAATTTTCCTAGGACAGTCCTACTACCTTTGAATAATGAGCAGGTGCAGTGTTGTGATGGAAACACTTCCTTAGTGCAACTTTCCTGGCCTGTTTCTCACCATTGTCGCTTTCAATTTTCTTTTTAAAACTTCTTCATAATTTATCAAGATCACCCTTTTGGGATTCCCAAAAGCAGTCACTATAGCCTTCTGAGCTGACTTCTCTGCCTTTAATTTAACTGGCCCAGTTGTTATTAAGTGTGTTGAGCCAGCTCTGACTCACATAGAACCTGTATAGAGTTTCCGAGGAGTGGCTGGTGAGAATTTGAACTACCAACTCTGTGGTTCAAAGCAGCCTTGCAGTCCAGTGCTTAAGCTACAGTGCCACATCAGGACCCTAACTGGTCCAGTAGATCCCCTCAGAAGCCACTGTTTTTAATGGACCTTTTTTTCTCCCCACGGCATGTTAATGAAACTAAGACAAGCATATTACTGAGAGAACTTCCCTATAGCTATCCACTGATTGCAGAGATAAATTGAAACACATCATGTTTGGAGTAAACCCATGCATGTAGGAACCAGAGTCCTAGTAGCAATGCTTTTTCACTTATCTTGTACAAGGGTGATTCAACAATTATCTGCACTCTGGCCATAGAATTTATTTTAATCAACTTTTATAAAAGACAAATATATCATTTTTTGACATAATCTCCTTGCTTTTCAATACCTTTTGTTCATCTGTTAATATTCCATTATTAAAAAATGTTTTAGGCTGAGCTTTGAGACACGATTGCACTGCTGTCTTCACTTGTTCATTAGAGGTGAACCTTGATCTTCGAAGGGCTACTTTCAGGGGACCAGGCAGGTGAGTGAGATTGAGCAAGATCAGGCATATAGGGAGGGTGCTTTAACACCACAAAAACAAACTTTTGCAGAGTGTCAACAGTGTGGGCAGAGGTGTGAGGACGTGCATTATCATGAAAAATCACAATGCCCTTGTATGCAGTCCCTCTGTTCTTCATCCGAAGTTTAGGTTTCAACTCTTCAGTGAGCCTCTCATTGTAGGGAGTACTGTTGAATGTAGAACCTTTTTCCTGATAGTGTTCCAATACTGCCCCCCCTCCCCACCTTGAGAATCTCAGAAACTGTAAGCATCAATTTTCCAGTTGATTGTTGACTTTTGAACTTTTTTCTTGGTTGGCGATTGAAGATGTTTCCATTCCATACTCTGCCATTTACTCTCAGGCTCATAGTGATGAATCCATCTCATCAGCAATGTTTTTTTTTTTTTTAAATAAACTTTTACCTTCCATCGAGTATCAGTCCCAATTTTGTTTGCACATGTCCAAACGCTTCTGTTTATGCTCTTCCGTGAGTTGTTTAGGTATCCATTTCGCACAAACTTTTTGAAACCCAAGTCTGTTATGGACTATTTCATAGCCAGAGCCATGGCTGATTTAAAAATAACTTGCCACATAATCCACTGTCACTAGATGTTTGTTAGATTATATATTTATATTTTTAATTTTTCTTACAGTATTCACACACACACAGGCCTACTTAAATATCTCAAGTTGACATCAGATTGTCCCCCTAATTCTTAGTAGATGTTCCACTTTTCTTTGCTTCAACCTTTCATGTAAAATTGACAGTACAACCACTAGTATGTCTATACTGCATACCCCTTTTTCCAGTGCTGAAATATTGCCTTCAGGAAATGGGAGGCCTTTGTGTGTGAGGGGGTGGGTGATTTCCACAAAATTGGTCATCTAAAAGCTATCAAGTTCTGGAATGTGGCAGCTGTACTCTGAGCAGAGTAACGGTAAGGGAACTAGTGATGTCCATAGAATGAGAATTCTCCAGCTTAAAATTTGTGTACTTTAAAAAAACCTTTATTAAGTCTAACCCCTCAGAGGTGAATGAAGCTGGTCAGACAAACTCTGAAGCCTGAGTTTATGAAAACTTAGTTAAAAGCCAAGACTTTTTGATACAGACTTAGTCTACCTATCTGAGGAGCCTCGGTGGTACAGGGGGTTATATGTTGGGCTGCTCTCTGAAAGGTGGGTGGTTTGAAAAACAAGACCAAGATGAGGCAGTCTGTTTCCATAAAGACCGCAGCCGTGGAGACTCTATGGAGCAGTTACTTCTCCTCTGCTGTACAGGATCCACATCAGTCAGAATCAATCGGATAGCTGTTTGGTTTTGAGCTATCTAACTGAATTTCTTAAAAGATCTGTCAGTGTCTTATTATCTGTTTGAAAAAAAAAATTTTCTAGAAGGATCCATCTTTAACACGAATTCATTTTTGACCCCTTTGAGGTAACTGCACTTTGCAAATGTACTTCTTAATAACAGTCTCTACTGCTACAAATATTCATACTCATGTCTGTACTAACAGGCTCAGGCAGAGGATCAAGCCTGATCAAACACGTGTGCAAAGAATCTTCACACAGGCTAAGAGAATGGAATGAAACAGGGGTTGGGGCAGAAAGACAAGCCCAGAGTGCCTTGGGCCTCCCCCTCTATTAAACTGAAGAGAAGTAGCAAATGGAAGAATTGTAAAGTCTCACCCATCATGATATTAGAAGCAGAAAGGATGCTAAAAGTTAGGGCATCAGGCAGTGCAAATTGCCTTTGATGGTTCCAGTTTTTTCATGTAGCTCCCAGCACCCTTGGGTTTATGAAAGAAAGCTTACAAGCGAAACAGGCTACACTTGAGTCACAGGTCATATTTCCAATTTTAAGTCACAGCTTTGACCTTTGGATGTGAATCAGGTTTAATGTGAACTGAATGACAATGTGCACATGTCTATACTGTAAACTATTCAGATTAAGCATTATTTGTAACATTAAAACAAAGCCACACTATTCTCATTTTAAGCCTGCAACATTTCCTCAAAATGATTAGTTTTGGCTGTGCAATAAATACATCTGTAAGTGGTAACAGCAGGGAGCAAACATTATGCCTGAGGAAATAAAAAACAAACGAGAATATACTGGTAGAAGTTTATTCAACATGAAACGACAAGGCTTACCTTCGCACACGGGGCAGCACTCCCCAGGCACTTTGACGGGGTTCATACAGCTTTGCCCACAGGCTGTGGCGACGCAGTGGGGCTCTCCATTGATGCACTGGCAGAAGGTGCAGTCATCTTCCCTCCACCGGTCTCCGTGAGCCCGGATCTGGCCATTGGCATAGCAGCCGGCGGGTTTATTAAGAGGATACACTGGATCTAAATGAAGAAATGAGCTCAGAGTAAGACTGAGGGTATTCTATAGCCTACCTGTTTGGAGCTAGAGACATTTTTTTCTAGGTTCTCATCAGCAGCAGTTCTTTCTCAACTGAGATCAGCTCAAGGCTACATGAGGAGACTGGGCGTCCATGAACAAACAGCTGTCCCAAGGATTTATGTCCACCTGCTTTGACACTGCAGTCAGGACAGGGGACCTGTGCTATTAAAATAAAAAAAAACTTTTTTTTAAAAATCAACGTGCAGGTGTTATAGCTCCACAGGGGCAAGAAACTTGCACAGAGCTGTGAGTTGGTAATTAGAAACCACAGATCCATTTTGGGATCTGACAGTGTTTTCTGAATTGTTCATTTAAGTGTTTCTCGCACCTCAATTATATCACCTGCAAAGTGTTAAGAATAATGCTTCCAGCTCACTTATTGATTTCTGTTGTTTCTAGGACTCACTGGACTGTATCTCTGTGGTGTCCCAGTGGTCTGGGAGGCCCTGGCTGTGGCCTTGCTCATGACAAGGTTAGTTTACATCATGGCCTATGCTTGAGCCTTAGGAAAAGGCTGGAGGCTTTCTGAGGTTACTGACAAGGACTTAAGTGCTGAATGCAAAATCCCCATCTCTCTCTCATGAGAGAAAACAGATAAAGACCTCAGTTTTCTTTTTAACAAACAAACAAAAAACAGCCTTCAGAAGCCACTTTCACTGTGCTGGGAGTTAAGTTCAGGTAGTTTTGAGCTTGCTGGTCTTTATTCAAAAGCGGTACTAGGGCATTGTAAGAAGGGCCAGGATTTAAAATAATGCAGATTTAGAGATGGCAGAGGCCAAGAGACCTGAGCTAGAGAAGACTTTCTCAATTCTTTTATAAAAAGTCTTACACAACAGAATTCACATTTCCACTTTGAACCTGGGCCTGAATTCCAGGAAATGAGACATAACCGGATCCCTGCCCAGACAACTCATTATGATCATTACAAAGAGGTTCATATCTATGTTTTTACACCACCAACAGCTTCATAGTTTCAAAGACTAATAGAAACCGGGGGCAGCAAGGCAGCGATTCAATTGGGAAGGTTAAAAGTTTGAGGTGATTTTTCTGTTTGATTTTTATCCCAATGACAAACCACCTTTCTCTTGTATTGGCTAAAATAACTTGTAATGGGGGGAAAAGATTTTAACTGTTATGAAGAATTCCTCAGTGGTGGTGTTGTTAGGTGGAATTGACTCTTAGTGAACCTAAGCACAAATAACAAAACACTTCGTGTCCTGTACCCTTACCATCCTCGCAATTATGTTCAGTCCACTGTTACGTTAGGAAAGTATTTTGGAAGAAAAAGTAATGCTGTAAATATTATTTTTACAGATTTCACTTATGTGATAAACAAAGCTCAAACATGGAGTGGGGGAAGTTTAAAGGGACTTTAGGGAAATGGGAAAAGGTATAGACCAAGGCATGACAATATCCTGTTTCCTGTGTAAACGTCAACAGGGTCAGCTCTGGCACAGGGTGGGCAGGGCTGACCTCAGACTGAAGCTCTGATATCCAGTCAGGATGAGAAGACTCACCTGACTCCCTCCCCTCATCCCCCATGCCTGGAGCCAACAGCGTGTGTGGAAGAACACAAGAGACCTCGGGCTCCACTGAAAACTCACGTAAGTCACTTAACTTTTCTGAACTTCTGTTTTCTACTCTTTAAAATGTGTGGGCTGTAGTAGATGAACTTCAGGGATGAAATGTTTACTGTTTATGAACGTCAAAGGAAAGAGGACTGAGACTATTAGAGGATCATGGAATCATTACTTGTTGAAGAGGAGAAGGGGATATAGAGAAGGCACAACATCCGGAGCCACACCAGACACCCAGCTGGACCCTGAGCTGGAAGGAATGACCCCATGGTCACCTCATACATATTCAAAGGAGGACGAGGAGCACTGTCCTGATGCCAACTGGAGGGAGATGGGGATGTTAAAGACTCAGGGTCAGTTCCTCTTAGAGTAACTGGCTGTGACTGTCAGCAATATGGGCTGTCTGTTGTGACTCAACAATTGGAAAGTAGGTGGTGAACTTGAAATGTCAGGGTGCAGAGGAAAACACTGGGACTTGCCAAGGAACTGTTGGGAGTAGCAGAGGAGAACCGAAAATCCCTTCTTGGAAGTCTCATATTAGCCTACAGACTGGGTCGTGCAAATTGTTAACTCGCTCAGAGTCTACCCAAAGGTTGAAAGTTTCAGCCCACCTTGGAAGAAAGCCTTGGTGCTCTGCTTTGGAAAAACTCAGCCATTGAAATCCCTGAAGAGCACAGTTTCACTCTGACACATGCTGACACACAGTTTCACTCTGATTCATGAGCTGGAATCAACTCTATGGCAGCTGGTTGGTTGTCTAAAGCAGGGTACAACTTCCCTCTAGGAAGTGTTTTTATACAGGTCATAAAAGAATATATTACGTTCAGTAGATAGATAATAATGTCATAAAAAGATAATTTCTTCAATATTTCCTCTAATTTGGGGCAAAACTGACTAAGGTCAACTTTGCTGTCATAACCCCGAACCATGTCTCCCTTATTAACCTTCAATTGGTGTTTTTTTCTTACCTTCACAAACAGGGCAGCACTCCCCTTCGGGCACGTAGTACCTCTCACAGTTCAGCTCGCCGCACTGGGCCGTGAAGCAGATGGAAACACCCCCTTGGCATCGACAGAATCGACAATTGTCCATTCGGAACATATCTCCATCATAATATTCCACGTTGTTGAACACACAAGCTGGTTTTGTTTCTAAAGGGAGTTAAAGCAAATCAAAGTGTCTATTTATGCTTCCCAGTCTCTAGAGAACTCTAATAGCACGTTTCATAATGTGATGCAAATTCACTAAACAAAATAATTCTATTTAACTAGAACAATAAAGCAAAGCAATGTTAAAGAAGCAAGACATACTGAAACCTTCTTTACACCTATGATTAAACTTTTCTCAGCAAAATGTGGATCAACTTCTTCTTAACCCAAATGAAGGCACTTTATGACCATGAAAATTTACAGATACAATAGGCATCTTGAAGAAATTATATTCATTTTGTTAAATCACTTTCTATCTTAAATACAGATTATCCTAGATCCAAATTAAGTTGTTAAATTTTTTTTAAATTTAGGCCTTTTTAGAGTGAAATTCTTCTACTCTTCTACTGTTATCTACTCAAGCCTTTTCTTTTGCTGGTTTAACAATTAGTAATTTCAAAAGTGCTTAACTGTTAACAAAACTCTTTCAATGCATTACCTCACTTAATCCCTATGTTGTTTTTGTTGTTAGGTGCTGTCAAGTCAGTCTGACTCATAACTAACTTTGTCCAACAGAACAAAGCACTGCATAGTACTGTACACACATCCTCACAATTGTTGCTAGGTTTGAGGCTCATTGTTGCAGCCACTCTGTTAATCCATTTCATTGAGGGCCTTTCCATTTTTTCACGTACATGCTGTTTTACCAAGCATGACGTCCTTCTCCAGGGACTAGTGCCACCTGTTAACATGTTCAAAGCATCTGAAATGAGGTCTTGCCATCCTCACTTCTAAGGAGCACTGTGGCTGTATTTTTCTTCCAAGACAGATTTATTCATTCTTCTGGCAGGCCATGCTGCAGTTAATATTCTGTGATAACACCCTAATTCAAAGGCATCAATTCTTCCAAAGTCTTCCTCAATCTTTGCCAAGCTTTCTTTATGTTGTGGTATAATCCACACTGAAGCTTTCTTTATGTCGAGGTATAATCCACACTGAAGAGTGTAGTCTGTGATCTCTATTAATTCGTGCTTCAGTTCTTCGTTGCTTTTAGCAAGCAAGTTTGTGTCATCTGCAGATTGCAAGTTATTAATGAGTCTTCCTCCAATCCTGATGCCATGTTCTTCTTAATATATTCCAGTTTCTCCAGATTATATGCACAGCATACCAACTAAGTATGAAAAAGGATTTCACCCTGACACACAAATTTGCTGATTTAAACCCCACTGTTGTTAAACGCCATCGAGTAAGTTCTAACTCCAACTCATATCACCCAGCATAGGGTTTCCTGGAACGGCTGTTGAGTTTGAACCGCAGACCCTGTGGTTCAAACTGACCTTGTGGTCCAGTGTTTTACCCCACAGCACCACACCAGAATTGCCTAAACCACATGTTGCTGTTATTAAGTGCTGTCCAGTTGGTTCTGACCCATAGCAATCCTGTACAGGGTATCCAAGGAGTGGCTGGTGAGCCTGAACTACAGACCTTGTGGTTCTAACTGACTTTGCAGTCCAATGCATTAACCCACAGTGCTATACCAAGACTCCATAAACCACATAGTATGTCAGATGGATCCTGGCTGAAAGCAGAGAATACCAAAAAGATGTTTCCTACTATTTTATTAACTTTGCAAAGGCAATAAACTGTGTGGATCATAATCAACTAGGGACAGCATTACAAAGAATGAGAATTACAAAACATTAAATTGTGCTTCTTAGGAACTATACAAAGACCAAGTGACAGACATATAAACAGAGTAAGGGGATACTACATGTGTGTGTGCCCATGCGTGTATTAAACCACATAGTTAGTTGTCAAATTTCTTGGCATAGACAAGTAAGTGTTTCTAACATTGTATCTGTTTGAGGAAACATCTCAATTGGTATTCCGCCAATTTCTAGAGCTTTGTTTTTCACCAATGCGTTCAGAGCAGCTTGGACTTTTCCTTTAATATCATTGGTACTTGATCATATTCTACATCTCCTATAGTAGTTGAATACATTAATCCCTATATAGGGGTTAACTGACATAAAAATTATTGCAGATGTAAGGAGCTGTTAAACAATTTACACAAAGCCACACATATAGCAAATGATAGAAACAAACACACTATTAGCTCATGTAGCTAAAATCATGTGCTCTTTTCACTGTTTCAAAGTGTTGCTTTGCTAAGGAATGATAGCTCCACATTTAGAATTTTTATCATGCTATTAACTGCTTTTGAATATTTTTCCACCCTGAAACACATTCCCTAAATACATTCCTTATCTCTAATTTTAGTTGATCTAAATGTATTCCCACTAGGTAAAGAATCACTTAACAAGGGAATTGCAGATCAATTTTTTTTTTATGAATACAAATGCAAAAATACTAAAAAAAATATACTAGCAGTCTGAATGTCAAGATCATGTAAAAAGGATTATATGCCACGACTGGACAGGGTTTATTCTAGGAATTCAAAGTTAGTTTAATATCCAAAATCATTTCATGTAAAATCTACTGATTACTATGTAAGAATAGAGGGCAAAATCACTATCATCTCAAAAATCACAGAAAAACCTTTTGACATACTGCAATATACTTTTATGACAAAAAAACCCCCAACTAACTAGCAAAAATAGAAGGAAACTTCTTCAACCTGATAGATGGTGCTTAAAAACAAACCCACAACTAGCACCAAATTTACTAGTGAGAACTGAAGGATTCTATCCTAAGATCAGGAACAAGACAAGGACATCATTTTCCTCACTGCTACTCAAATAGCATACTCAATTGCTATTATGCCAATTTCTAGAGCTTTGTTTTTCACCAAACCTGGTTCTATCCAGGGCAATTAAGCCAGAAAAAAAAAATCACAAAACGTATTCCAGACTAGTAAAGAAAATGTAAAAACTAAGTTCACATATAACATAATCTTATATGTAAAATTTTCTTTAAAAGTCCACAAAAAAACCTACCAGAACTAAGGAACGATTTCAACAAAGTTACAGGGTATAAGATCAATAAATTACAATTAATTATATTTCTGTTGGTTGTTGTTGTTGCTATGTGCCATGGAGTCGATTCCGACTCATAGCGACCCTGCATAGGGTTTCAGAGGCTGTAAATCTTTAAGGGAGCAGAAAGCCTCATCTTTCTCCTGCGGAACAGCTGGTAGTTTCAAACTGCTGACTGTGAGATTAGCAGCACAATTTGTAACCACTATGCTTCTAGTCTTCCAATAATCAAAAACAAAATAAAAAACAATTCCAATTACAGCAGGATCAAAAAGAATAAAATATATAGGTAAAAATTTAACAAAAGGCAACACTTGTAGACTTGACACTGCAAAGCATTGATGAGCACACTAAATAAATGGAAATACAGCCCATGTTCCATGGACTGAAGACTTAAGACTGCTAAAATGGGACTATATTCCCCCAATTAATCAACAGATTCAACATATCTCTATTAAAATCTCAAGTGGCTTTGTCTTTTTTTGGTAGGAGCTACAGAAAATTCATATAGAAATGCAAGGTAACTAGAACAGCAGTCAATCTGGAAAAAAATTAATTTGAAAGATCTACACTTCCTGATTTTAAAATTACTTGCTATAAAGCGTTACGGTACTTAAAATGGTTTAAAATTAGTGTTAAGGATAAACATGTAAGTAAATTTTGATTTTTGTTACAGTGTCAACATAATTGAGTGGGGAAACCGCTTTCAACAAATGGTGGAGTGACTGGATAGTCACAAGCAAATGAATAAAGATGAACGAATGCACCTTATTTGTTGTTGTTAAGTGCCATCCAGCCAGTTACAACTCATAGAAACCCTGTATAGAGTTTTCAAACAGTGCCTGATGAACTTGGTCTGCTATCTTGAGGTTCAAACTAACCTTGCAGTCCAGCACATTAATCCACAGGGCTATACCAGCACTCCGATACACCTTACAGTGTGTATAAATATTAACTCAAAGTAGATCATAGAGCTATGATCTACATGTAAGAGCTAAAACTATACAATGCTTAGAAGAAAATATAGTAAACCATTATGACTTTAGACTGTTGTTGGTTAAGTGTCGTCAAGTCAGTTCCAACTCATAGTGACCTTGTATAGGGTTTTCCACGGAGAGACTTATGAGTTTGAATCACCAACAATGCGGTTCAAACTGACCTTGCAGTCAAGCGCATCAACCCACAGCGCCACACAAGGATATCTGACTTTGGATTAGGCAATGGTTACTTAGATATGACTCTAAAAGCACAAGAAACAAAAGAAACTGGATTCTTAGTAACTTTCACACTTTAAAAGGCACCATCAAAAAAGTTAAAAGACAACAGATAGTATGGGGAAAAGTATTTGCCAATCATACATCTAATAACTGGGATGTATTTTTTTAAAACTCTACAATAAAAAGACAAATAAACAAAGTGGAAAATGAGCAATTGTTTGAACAGACACATCTTCCAAGAAGATACAGAATTAACCAATAACTACATGAAAATATACTCAACATATTTCGTCATCAGGATGGTTATAATAAAAGACAAGTGATGACAAAGTTGATGAGGATGTGGAGAACGTAACACTCATACATAGCTGGTAAGAACATAAAATGGTCAGCAGTTGGCAGTTCCTCAAAATATTACATACAGAGTTATCATGGGCTGCAGCCATTCTATTTGTAAGTAAAGGCCCCCCAAAAATGAAAACATATGCCCACGTATAAACTTGTACACAATGTTCATGGCATCATTATTCCTAGCAGCATAAAGTGGAAAGAACCAAAATGTCCATCAACGGATGAATGGATAAACAAAAGACAGTGTATACAGTGGAATTTTTTGGTCATAAAAGGAACTAAGTACTAATATATATACTACAGAATGAGGGAACCCTGCTGCACAGGAACTTTTTAAAGTGTTGAAAAGCAAAGATGTCAGTTTGAGGACTAAGGTGCCCCTGACCCAAGCCATGGTATTTTCAATAACCTCATATGCATGCAAAAGCTGGACAGTGAATAAGGAAAACCGTAGAAAATTGATGCATTTTAGTTATGGTGTTGGAGGAGAATATTGAAAGTACCATGGACTGCCAAAAGAACAAATAGATCTGTGTTGGAAGGAGTACAGCCAGAATGCTCCTTGGGAGCCAGGACAGCCAAATTTAGTCTTTCATACTTGGGACACATTATTAGGAGGGATCAGTCCTTGGAGAGGGATATTATGTTTGGTAAAGTAGAGGGTCAGAGAAACAGAGGAAGACCCCCAAATAAGATGGAATGGCACAGTGACAGCATCAATGGACTGGAACATAGCAATGATTGTAAGGTTGGCCCAGGATCAGGCAGTGTTTCATTCTGTTGTACATAGGGTCACTAAGAGTTGGTACCAACTCAATGGCACTTAACAACAATTTATATGAAATGCCCAGAATAGGTAAGTTTATAGAGACAAAAAATAGACTAGTGGTTGCATAGGACTAGAGATCTTGGAGAAGACTAACAAATGACTGCTAACAGGTTTGTGGGGCATTTTTTTTCAAGGGGCTGATGAAAATATTCTAAAGTTTATTATAGTTTCACAACTCTGTAAATATATTTTAAAAGCCATTGAATTTATGTCTCAGTTAAAAGAAAAACAAGAAAGCACTCCTAATCAGAGGAAATTTCTGAGCTGTTGCACCCTGTTCATTAAGGTGGTGAATACAGATCATGTTGCACATGTTTTCATGGGTTCACATGCCTGTCCCAGAATCATCTTTTAATACATCACTTTGCATGCCTCAAGTACTTTTAAAGTTTTCCACTGCATTGTGACTGTGAATAATACTTTACATTTGTATTGTAGCTGAAGACAATTACTTTCTCATTTGACTTATGACAATCCTGCTAGGAAGAAAAGGGAAGCTATTAATCTCCATTTTTAAAATCAGAAAAGTGAAAGTTAAAGAAATCAGGTGACTTAAGTCACATGACAAGTTAGAGCTGAGTAAGTATTTTCACACCTGTAGTAAATGTGTATTTGATCTTTCCTAATACTTTGGTGGAGGGTCAGAGTAAAAGAGGAAGACCCCCAATGAGATGGAATGGCCAAGTGGCAGCATCGATTGACTCAAGTGTGACAACAGTAGTGAGGTTGGCCCAGGATCGGGCAGTGTTTCATTCTGCTGTGCATAAGGTCGCTATGGGTCGGTACCGACTCAATGGCACCTAACGGTAACAACAGCAATCATACTTTGAACATATTGTCAGGAGGGACCAGTTGCTGGAGAAGGATATCATGTTTGGTAAAGTGTAGGGTCAGAGAAAAAGAGGAAGACTCCCAGCAAGATGGATTGGCAAAGTGACAGTATCAGTGGTCTCAAGCATGGCAAAAATTGTGAGGTTAGCTCAGGATCAGGCAGTGTTTCATTCTGTTGTGCACAGGGTCGCTATGAGTCAGTACTGACTCAATGGCACCTAACAACAACAGATTGGGGAAGAACATGCTCAGCATTCCTCAAGCTGAGGGAACTTTAGAAAAAATATAAACTTTGACTTGTGATACTGAAATTCTACGGGCAAAATACTGAATGATGCAAAAAGCATCAAACAAAGATGGAAGGAATACACAGAGTCACTGAACCAAAAACAAAAACGTGGATGTTCAACCATTTCAAGAGGTTACATATGATCAAGAGCCAATGATACTGAAGAAAGAAGTTCAAGGTACATTGAAGGCACTAGCAAAGAACAAAGTTCTTGGAATTGATAGATTACAAATGAAATCTTTCAACAACTGGAGGCACTGAAGGCACTCGCTCATCTATGCCAAGAAATTTGCAAGATAATTACCTGACCAACTAACTGGAAGAGATCCATATTTTTGCCCACTCCAAAGAGAGGTGACCCAATGGCATGTGGAAGTCAGACAATATCATTAATATCCCATGCAAGCAAAATTTTGCTAAAGATAATTCAAAACAAGCTACAACTATATATTGACAGACAACTTCCAAAGGTTCAAGCTGGATTCAGAAGACGACGTGGAATGAGGGCTATCACTACTGAAATCAAATGGTTCGTGGCTGAAAGCAGAAAATACCACAAAGATGTTGACCTTGCATTATTGACTATGAAAAGGCTTTTGGTTGCTTTGATCATAACAAAATCACTATTCTTCGCATTGTAAAGAATGAGTATTCCGGAACACTTAGTTGTGCTCATGAGAAACCTGTACACAGACTAAAAGACAGTTGTTCGAACAGAACAAAGGAGATACTGAATGGTTTAAAATTAGGAAAAGTGTGTGACAGGGTTGAATAATTTCACCAAGCTTATTCAACCTGTATGCAGAGCAAGTAATCCGATAAACTGGATTATACGAAGGAAAAAAATAAACATGGCATCAGTATTGGAGGAAGACTCATTAACAACCTGCAATATGCACATGATATAACCTTGCCTGCTGAAAGCACAGAGGACTTAAAATATTTACTGATGAAAATCAAAGACCACAGCCTTTCATATGGGTTGCAGCTCAATGTAAAGAAAACAAAAGTCCTCACCACTGAATCAATAAATAACATTACGATAAATGGAAAAATTAAAGTTGTCAAAGACTTCATTTTGCTAGGATCAACCATCTACACTCATGGAAGCAGCAGTCAAGAAATAAACGATGTATTGCATTAGGCAAATCTGCTGCACAAGAACTTTTTAAAGTGTTAAAGAGCAAAGATGTCAGCTTGAGGACTAAGGTACGCCTGACCCAAGCCATGGTATTTTCAATAACCTCATATGCATGCGAAAGTTGAATAGTGAATAAGAAGACTGTAGAAGAATTGATGTATTTGAGTTATGGTGTTGGAAAAGAATACTGAAAGTACC
>NW_006408542.1:2532261-2538436 GCF_000296735.1 Chrysochloris asiatica | reverse complement strand
GAGGGACCAGTCTCTGGAGAAGGATGCCCTGTTTGATAAAACAGAGTCAGAGAAAAAGAGGAAGACCCTCAATGAGACAGACAGGCAACATGGCAGCAGCAATGGTCTCAAAAGTAGTGATTGTGAAGTTGGTGCAGGACCAGGCAGTGTTTCGTTCTGTTATGCACAGAGTCACTATGAGTCGGTACCGACTCAATGGCACCGAACAACAACAACCATAATAAATCTGGAGTCCTGGTGTGACACTATGCATTGGAGTCATCTTATTATAGCTCAGAACTACGCTGTATTCTTTTAGTCAACATTATCTGGGCTGGGACTGAAAGAAAACAAGTCTTCTAGTGTAGAAAACCTAATGTTTTTATAAACTAAAAGTGTATGTTGTGGAGCACAGCAAAATGCTACTGCAAATATTCACTCAAATTTAACCCACTCATACTGAGAAATGAAAATTCATGAAACAATCCTTAATAATTACTTAGTTACATCAATCAACCCCACCACCTACCATCTGGGCTAAACCACAAGTCTCAGTGCAAGATGTGAAGAGTCGAGAGAAGGTTCTGGTTATAAGTAAAGCTGCTCCAGAGAAACTTGCTTTGATGGTGGAGAGTGTGTATGTGCAGAAGCTTAGTGGACAGGAAACCGGGACAGTTAAGTCTCAGTAACTGGGAACAAGGGAGCAAAATTAAAAAAGCTGAGGACTCCCAAAATACAGACTAGAAAATGCAATCAATCCTTCAAAGGGGGGGGGGAATGCTCATTATGTTCATACAACATAATGAAATCTTTTTGATGTGGGGAGCAATTTACAGAGAATCTTCAGAAAAGTGCATGATAAAAAGGTTAGCAGTGGTCTTTGAGATGCAATGACCAATTATTTTACTTCTTGGGGCATAGACGTGAGTCTCTGAGTCCTGTAGGGATTGCCACTGTCTATAAATTAAAGATTTAAGTAGATGCACAAAAGAAAAACATTATGAAGAATTTACTATATAAAGTACTTCCCAAAGAAGAGATGCATAAAGGTTATCTTTTTAGTGATTTGTGTCCATGTTTTCTGTCTGCCCAATTAAATGTTATCTTCTTAAGTTCTGGAATCATGTCTCTACCCTTTAATAGATTCCAGAACTCCTGAGAATCAGCCTTTAATAGTATAGACAGCTAATAAACTCTACTGTCCATCAAATTACACTGATAGGTATATAATCTTAGGCGAGGAATAAGACAAAAATGTAAAATTTCATATCAAACGTAAAAGTGAAGGGGGAAAACAATAACAAATAGATAATCTTTCATTATTTTTCTTTCAACCTTGCAGTAGGAAATGGCAATTAGCTTGTTTCTGATTTCATTTCACTGGTGGTGAGCTGTTCAGGAAGCAAATGGGCAGGCTTCAGAAGCCCAAAGAGACACAGATGTTGACTGTCAAAACTCTCTCCATAAGTCAATGGCAAATGGATACATCACAAGGGCAGGGCACATGGGGTTGCAAGACTTGAAGGAAAAACAACAAAACAACCTTTTCGATGGGGTAGGGAGTGGGAAGGGTTTGTGCCATATAGCACGAACTATTTAAGGATACGGGAAAAGCAACAATACTTGCAAAGGATTTTATCATTCTTGAGGAACATTAACTTCAGATGGCCTCAGGAACACAACGTGTACCCAAACAGATAAATACAGTTCTCTCAAAGTGCCAGGTTCGCTCCATCACTGTAGCAGTAACCACAGTGTCCCTAGAAACATTATTGAGCATTAGTATAGTCAGACAATGGGCTCTTCCTAAATGTCTTCGTATCCGTTATCTTCTTAGTAGACAGTATGAATCGATTTTCCAGACCAACATTTTACTGAGTAAGGAGTCCTGGTATGCGATGTGGGCTAATGCGTCAGGCTGCAAAGTCGTTTGAACTGCAAGGTCGGTGGTTCAAGCTCACCATCTGCTCCTTTGAAACTCTATGCAGGGTCACTATGGGTCAGAATCGACTCAATGGCACCTAACAACAAGAAGCTGACTTTGGGTATGGCTTTTCTGTAACTGCTCAATTTTACATGTTTGCATCTTAGAGAGAATTCTGGCAGGGCCAATACAGATTATTTCTGATTTTTATTAACCTTTATATATGCCTGAATAAAACAGGAATCAATTATCCAATCTTAATAAAGATTCCTAGTTCATAATGCTCATATAAAACCTGCCTTTTAATAGGGTTGTTAAAGAGAACATTTTAGGGACACTACTTCCATGTATAACTATTTAAATTTTCCCAAAGCACAGGCTGAGTTGTATACTTTTGAATATCCTGCTGTACACAAGCAATGCCCCTGACCCTGGCTCTGTCCACTACCTCCCCAGTCTGGGCACCAGTGGGAACAGGAATAGGAGGTACATTTTTGTCTTTGATAATGCCATGTCCTTATTGCTATGGAAATGGACTACCTCAATATATACCTACTCCTGCTAATGACCTCATCATAAACAAAAGGTTCAGTAGTAGACATTATAATGTTTATAATGTTTAATACAAAATATTTTTGATGGTTTATATTCAATCAGGAGTGATGGTGTGGCTCTGTGGGATAAAGCACTGGACCACAAGGTTGTTTGAAGCACAAGGCCAGTGGTTCAAACTCACTAGCCATTCCTCAGTAACACTATTCAGGGTTGCCATGAGCCAGAGCCGCCTCTACGGCACTTAAGAACTACAATAATTCAATGGAAAACTGGCCAGATCTAAGTAACCAAATGATTGTTTCTACATTCTTTAAAGTGTTGAAGAACAAAAATGTCAGTTTGAGGAACAAGGTGTGACTGATCCAAGCCATGGTATTTCCAATAACCTTGTATGTGTATGTGAAAGTTGGACAGTGAATAATGAAGACCGTAGAAGAACTGATGCATTTGAATTATGATGGTGGAGGAAAATATTAAAAGTACCATGGACTCAGAGCTGAAAGTGAAGCATCCAGCTGATATTAAGTTAGGGGAGATGCACAAGAACACCCAACCTTGCAGACAGTACCCTTTTGACCTAGCCTTGACGGCTCGATAATCAGAACTTGACTAGAGGAAGATTGGGAAAAAAAAAAAAAAATTAAGGTAAATTGCTTCAATTTGATGAACCTGACCTATACTCAGAGCGGTAGTTACTCTAAATACCAACAGAGAGGGAAAGAGTCTTCACATCAAGTATCAATGCTATCCCCACGGTACACAGGGTAGATAGGGACAGGCAACTTAGGTTTTTGGTTACCTAAAATGAGTGGGCAATAAAGGCACGAAGTGATTGGCTTACAAGGTTTCAAGAGGGAGTTTAGTTTAAGAGTAATGGGGGAAAAGAAAGAGTCCCCACTGAATAGTTGTCATCTTGTCTAGATGGCTCTAGTGAAAAGAGATGGGGATAAGATTCGTAAGATTCAATAGTGACTAATTGTGACTGTCACAATTGTAAATGTAGAAGTTTTATAACAAAAAAAGGGAAGTAGTTAATCTTACAGTCCAGAAACAGAGGACCCTAGGACCATCAAGAGAGAAGCACACAAGCAGAATGCGGGACCTTATCCAGAGAAGCAGCAGCACCAGAGATGGAGGCAGAGAAGGGGGCATGGAGAGCGGGAGTGACTGAGGACTCTAGATTCATGGACTAAGAGCTGGAGGCCAGGAGCAGACTTGCAGAATGTGCCTTTTAGAGATGTAAATTATTATATATGCCAGAGTGGTTGTTTTGTTTATTTGTTTGTTTTGAAAAAGCTAAAGTAGATAGAAATACTGTTAACTGATGGTACGTGGAGGGGATTATAATTATTGTAATGAAACAAGGTATATGATCTGTTGAATGTAAAGATGATGATATGCCCTGTGAACTTTCACGCAATCCACAATAAAACCTTTAAAAACAAAACAAAAAACCTACGGAGACTTGACTGTGAGGGTTGAAAATGTAAAGGTAGACATTTTATAACAAAAGAAAGGGAGTGGTTGATTTTGCAGTTCAGGAGCAGAGGTCCCTGGGACCATCAAGGGAGAAGAGCAAGTGAGGAACCCTACCCTGAGAAGCAGTGATAACAGAGATGGAGGCAGAAACAATGATGTAGAGAGATGGAGCAGCTGGGGACTCTAGACCCAGGGAGGGAGAGAGGATGTGTGCTGACGACTGGGGGGGGCAGGCTTGTGGGGTGTAACTTTTGGTAGTTTGATGATGCATGGAGGGGATTGTAATCATAGCAGTGAAACGAAATACAATAGGATGAATGTAAAGCTAATGTTCTCCCATGTAAACTATCACTAATAGTTTTATTCATAATAAAAACTTAAAAAAAAAAAAGTACCATGGACTGCCAAAAGAACAAACCAATCTGTGTTGGAGAAAGTACAGCCAGAGTGCTCCAGAATGGCCAGACTTTGTTTCTCATGCTTCCTACATACTGTTTTTCTTTTAACTGAGCATAAATTCCAGTCCCTGGAAAAATACTTGCTTGGTAAAGTGGAGGGTCGGAGAAAAAGAGGAAGACCCCAGTGAGATGGATTGGCACAGGGGCAGCACCAATGGGCTCAAATGTGGCAATGACTACGAGGTTGGCGTGGGACCGAGCAGTGTTTTGTTCTGTTGTGCCTAGGGCCACTAGGAATCAGTGTCGACTTGATGGCATCTAACCAGGAATTTCAGACCCAATTGCCTCTAGGAGTCAGAGTGTGGGGCAGGTGTAGGACAATGGGAGGCACAGTCTCAGCATGGAGAGTATAGGCCCATGTACCCTCAGCTCCAGCTGTCTGCTGAAAAAGCACTTGAGTTTGTAATGGAGCAGATCCAGAACTCTTTCTTGAAGGTGTTCTGGAATGTTTCACCATTGCTTTGGAGGTCTACTTCTAGGTGATTATTCCAATGACTTCTACATTCACCTATATGAAGCTCAATCATACCACCTTGTCTTTCGGTTTCTAAAACAACAGGGAGCTCACTCAACAGGGAGCTCACTCAATCAACAACTCACAAGCCCTACTTTAAACTTGTGTCAAAGAATGCAGTCACAAATTGTCACAGTCTGGTTTGCAACCTTCCTGCCCCACCCCTTTACAAAACAATACAAAACAACAAATGGGGAAAAATTAACCAAGAGAAACAATACTTATGGAGAATGTTTCATTAAGTCACCACTGTTTTCAAAACTCAGGTATGACTAAGTGCTCTGTGAACATTTTAACATCTTGTGTTGTCACTTTAATGTTTAGCTAAGTAAAGAATATTGCACGTACATGGGTCATGGGTGGTAGCTTAGGACCTGAATGTCACCATGTAATCCCAGTGCCTACATGTGGGATCAGGCATGCTAACATTCAGCGCACTTTCTCCTGCTACTACCACAGTGCAGTGCTCAACAATGGTCCAGGCAGCCAGCTTCTAACTGTATGCAGAACTGCTGTCTTAGAGCTGCTTTAGGTGAGCTGTATTTGGGTATTTTGTCCTGTCAGAAGAACAGTCATAGAAAACCTGCCTCTGTGTGTGTGTGTGTGTGTGTTATTAATACAGTTGAAGACATGATCTACTTCATCATTCAGTGCTCTCTCTTTTCGCTTCCATGTGAAGAATTTCCATCAGAGTGTCCTGTCCAGTAGGTTTCTCTTCCCCTGAAAACAAGAATTGTGTATCTGACCCTGTTTCCTTTTCCAGTCTGACGGTCAGGAAGCTGGATGTCTAATTTAACGTTTAATTCCAGCGACACTAGACACTCTTGGCCTACATACCTATGGACCCTTTCTTTTGGTTTTCAATTCCAACCTTTATTTGGATCTCTGTGGCTCTGCATCTCTTTTCTCATTAGTATTTTATCAGTATGTTATTGTGTCTGTTCTTACCGTAAAGTTGCCTCAAATCCTTTGTGGTTAAGCAAGGCATAAAACACACATTTACAGATGAAAAACAGACTTTTGCTTTTCTGGTGGTGGTGTGCCTTAAGGTTGGTTCTGACTCATAGCAACCTTGTACAGGGTTGCCAAGGATGTAAATCTTTATGGGACAGAAAAGCCTCACCTTTCTCCTGTGGAATGCCTGGTAGCTTTGAACTGCTGACTGTGTGATTAGCGGCCAGACTCATAACCACTATGCTTTTCCAGGTGATGATAATGTATCTTTGATATACGTTGTTGGTGTATTATGTGCCATGTAGTCGGTTC